>NC_044353.1:1370000-1659608 GCF_007364275.1 Archocentrus centrarchus | reverse complement strand
TTATCAATCAGCTGTTAAAAGCACTCCTACATTCAAATATCCAAATATCTCAGTTTCTGGGATTTTATGTTTAATATGAAGCCTGAAATTGTCCTTTGAGCTCCCGTTCCCTCTTCCTTCCTCTTGCGTTCATGCTGGTCACCATTTTGCTTTCTGTAGCCCCGCAAAATCAAGTGTGAACAGGACCACCACGAGATCGGCAGCACATTGTGAATAATGTGCCCGGTGATAGATTGCAAATTGCTGTGAAATAATACTATAGTGCAACAATGTAGCGAGAGGAAAAAATAAAATCAGTCTGGTATTGGCAAAGTGTGAGGGATATACGCCCACCTGCTAATTGCAGTGATAGAAGAGTTCAGATAGCGAACCGGTGAAATTCTCGGCCCAGTGCAAGATGACCTCAGCGCCGGGCGAGCCGCTGGCCACAACCCTGAGCTACATGTATATCCTCAGTTACTGACCTCACTGACGTTAAAAACTGTCGGTAATTCAGACACTGACAGGTGGTGGATGTGTGTATGCACAGGGATGGGCTCATGGTGGAGTTTGATAATAATCTGTGCCATCAGGAGAAACCTGGAAAGTATTGAGCAGGCCTTGAGCCAGTGTTTGAACCCTGCAGGGTGTAATGAGATGAACACAAACACCTGATACAATCTGTCACAGATTACAGATTACATATGAGCCTGTTAAAAAGGACACAGAACCACGTTAATCCCACCAAAGGAGCTGCTGAACTGAGTCCTGATATGTCTCTGTGTGATTTTCACCACACCCCACTGCTGCCTGTCAATGAGTGGACCAAAAGTAACTCCTTTTTAAACCTCTTTATAAATCCATCCATCCATTCACTTCTGCTTATCCTGTTCAGGGTTGCGGGGGGGCTGACATAGGGCGAGAGGCAGGGTACACCAGCCTGTCGCAGGGGCCAACACAGAGAGACAGACAACCATCCACACTCACATTCACACCTGTGGCCAATTAACCTAACCCCAGTAAGTGCATGTGTGCTTGGACTGTGGGAGGAAACCGGAGTACCCTGAGGAAACCCATGCAGACACAGGGAGAACATGCAAACTCCACACAGAGAGAGAGAGGGAGGGGCCTGGGCCAAGGTGGAATCGAACCCAGGCCTTCCAGATGGTATTCTAACTGTGAGACAGCAGTGCTAACCACCCTGCTGACCCTCTTTATAAATCTTTGAGAAAAAAAAAAAAAAAAAAAAAAAAAAAAATAAATATATATATAAATATATATAATATATATATATAATATATATATATATTTAGATTATATATATATATATATTTATAATTTATATATATATATATATATTTTATATTTATATATATCTATATATATTTATATTATATATATATTATATTTATATTATCTATATATATATTTATATTTATATATAATATATATTTTATTTATATATCTATATATATTTAATATTTTATATATATAGATATATTTATATATATATATATATATATATTTATAGTATATATATATATATATATATATATAATATATTTTTTGACTTGATTCCGTTGAGTATGAGAATCTGTCGTTGGCAGTGTAAAATTCTGGGGAGTCGTGGTCTGTGAGAGGACGTCACTGTGGATGTTTTAATGGACATTTCCTGATGTGTTACTAACCAAAGATGCATCTGTTTATCATGGAAACAGTTGTCAGCTTGCTCGGAAGCCCTGAAGCTTTCAGGGTAGGAAGTGATAAATATTTTCCACATTTTAATGAGCTGTAATTAAATTTCAGTTGTTTCTCAGGTAAAAGCGGCGCTGTTGCTTCTGTAGAGGATTTTCCTGCTGCAGTGTGCTGAGCTGTTATTGGAACAAAACGAGGCACCTGAAGGACGAGCTGACCAACATTTCCTCCCCTCGTGTTTCTTTAATCGAGAAAATAACAGAAATATTCTCACTGTGAATGTTTCCTGGTTAAACCTGCAGTGAACCTGTAGACACAGAAACCTCTTTGGGGATCAGAAAAAAACCCACTCGGGTGCATTTTCATTCCCAGCAAACCCAAACAGGACTGAAGCGTCTGCAGCATCGCTGTGCGGCGTGTCTGAGCCGAGGCCGGCCTCTTTAAACGTCTGATGTTCTTCTAAAAATATTCGTCTGGAAGGAGTGGGCGAATGCCACGGTGCCATCTATCCACAGTTTTTGCTCCTCTATGATTGGCCAGAATTTAATTAAACTCACCCATTAGGTGATCCCTGTGTGCATTTACTCAAACTGTGCTGAAGGTTGGGGTCACGTGTCGCTTTATAGGCAGTAACCTGTGAACTGCAACAGATTATGAGCTGGATGAGCTACTGCATCATTGATGTTCTGGTTTTTCAGTCATGCATGTAAAAGAAAAGCAGCAGATCCACTTAACCTGGGCCTGAAGCCAGAGTATTTGACATTAATTTATATTTGAGCTTAAAAATATTCTGGAGGTTTTGCGGTGCTCGGTCTCTGCAACACACCAGGGGCCTCACAGAAAACGAATTTTCCTCCTCAGAACCTAAAAATGATCTGATTTTTACTGATAGACAAAAGCAGGAAGTTTTAATTTTTTCATACTTGTTTAAAAATTATCCCCATGAATATCAGATTTTATTTATTTTTCTTTTGACATATAAATGGAGTTGGGTGGGTTCCCGTGTTAGAGGGGTAAGCTGGTTTTAAATCGGTTTTATCACAGTTAAATTAATTAAGTGAAGACTGAAGGACGAGTTCATCAGCTCTGCTGATCGTGTGGTTCTCTGCTCCTGGCCTGTTGCTGGTGCAGGGTCGGCCTGCTGGGTTTCCCTGACCGTTGATGGGGGCGGGTGTGAGAGCGAGGCTCTTTACACTGCAAATAAAGGTGTGTCCGACTTGCTTCAGGGCTTCAGGACCGTCAAAAGAAGGGTGTACAGTGAAAAAGTGACACATCAGTACTAAAATCTGAGACTTAACTGAACTCTGTTCTTTGCTTCAGGAATAACTGGAGTAGTTTTTCCAGCTGCTCAATCAGATTTTCTGAGTTTTATTGGGTTTTGGACAGTCAGTTTAAGTGATGCACTGATTTTTAAAAGAACATAACTAACAGTTTTCTCTGTTTTTATTTTGTTGTACTCATTTACCTTTGTGCTAGAGAAAATACATATTTATTATAATAACTGACCTGCTTTGAAGTCTTTCAGTTCTGTAATTGTCTTTGAATGTTTAGTCAGTGCCAACGTGATGCGGCTTAAAGGGACAAATGTCAGCTGGGGAGGTGCATTGAAGTGCAATTTATTTTTCTCAGTTCGGTTTTTGTTGTAGTTTTAAATTGGAACATTAGTGTGATCTTGAAATATTAAAATAAAAGAATTTTATTTATTTATTTTAGTTTCTCAATATATGTGTCACTTGCAGTAACCGCTACCGGCTTCCGGTAGTATTTGCGGCTTTTCCGTGTAAACTGGGTTTAAATGGCTCTTTCCGGATTACGGGTTGCCGACCCCTGGTCTACGGTTTTCCTGAATATCACTATCATTTTGAGACTCTGTAATAATCAGAAGCGAATAGTTGAAGCTTAAATAAAAGGGTTTGGACTAAACCTTGAGATACAAAATGTTAAGTAGCTCTTTCAATAACCTCCTTTTTTTTCTTCTTCTTTTCTCCACAGTGATACCTCATTGGCCGGTGTGACCCCCGCAGGCCTTGATTGACCCGCACTGACGGCTCCTGGGGAGAAAATGGCCTCCACCACCACCCTCAGCTAAAGAGCTAAGCCCTACTGTCCCCCCCTCCCCCCCTCCCCCTCCTCAACATCACTGTTCATTGCATTGTGTTGTGAACTGTGATTCCCTCCAACCGATTTGCTTTAGAGTACTATGGCAATGCATGATATGAGTCGTGCCAAGGGTTTCCCCTGTAAAGAATGTGATATGGTTTGTCCGAGTACTCCAAGTCTTCTAGAGCATATGAAAGCACATTATCAGCAAGAAGAGACCGGACGTTTTGAGTGTGAACAGTGTGGCAGAATTTATAAACACGCAGCTAGTCTAGCCAATCATAAAAAATCTCACGAAGTGGGCTCATTCCAGTGTCCTGTTTGTACACGTACGCTGCCCAACGCAGTAGCTTTGAAGAACCACCTACGGATCCATACTTTGTCCCCTAGTAGTGCACACACAGAGGAAGAGAGCGAAGAAGTGCCAGAAGAAGCGGCCCACGACGAGAGGGACTACGGTCTCACCCAGGACCTCTCGGACGGGTTTGGGCGCTCCCATTTGAACAATAGTGGTATGGGACATAGTGTCCTGCAAAGCCACGAGACAGACGACCACGGAAAAAAAGGCTCCCCTGAATCCGACGACGCTTGGGACAGACCTTTCAAGTGTGACCAGTGTGACCGAACCTACCGACACCACGGTAGCCTGGTGAACCACAAGAAGTGTCACCAGCAAGGAACTTTTAAGTGCTCTGTGTGTTTTAAACAATTTGGCAACCTGGCTGCCTTAAACAGCCACGAGAGAACTCACTCGAAGTTCAAGACCCCTGGGGCCTCAATGGTGAGCAGCAGCAGTAGCAGCAGCAGCGGCACCCAGTCGTCCCAGAGTGACGACACCACCTCCTGTTTCTGCCACCTGTGCCAGGTAGCACTGCCAAATAAGGCGGACTTCCAAGAGCACATCCTGCTGCACAACACAGCTTCGCCCACCCTCAGCCTGTCACGGAGTTTCCCAGGTATCATGCCTCACAATCTGAGTGCTGTTCGATCCCCGGCATACACACCAGCCCTGGGAGATCCTCTGCCTCTGCCACCCCTGCCAACTGAGAAGAGGGGCCCCTATGACCCTATAATGGGTCCTCCAGTCAACAATCCCATCTACACATGTGCATACTGTGGCGCAGGACACCCAGATCTGGAGACCTTGAAAGTCCACTATCTAACCCATGATCCCCACCCTCCCTCCCACAGTCAAGATAGCTCCATCCTCAACTCAGAGAGTCTTAGTTCTGGATCCCAGGGCTCTGTGGCATCACCGTCAGGAGGTCGTGTGCCCCAGGCTAATTCTCCAGATGATGAAGAGCGGCGCTTTAAGTGTGGGGAGTGTGGCAAAAGCTACCGGCATGCAGGGAGCCTGGTCAACCACAAACGTTGCCACCAGACGGGCCACTACCAGTGCACCATTTGTTGTAAGCAGTACCCTCACCTAGCAGCATTACACAGCCACCTACGAAGTCACAAGGGTCGTCCTTCCAATCAGCCTATTAACAATGACAGCAATGACTGGCTTTCCCCAGAGCCCCTAACTCTGGACTCCCAGCAGAGCTATGTCCAGGAAGGCAGCGGTGCCACCACTCCAATCTCCCTGCCAGGAAATCTCGGCGATGCTGCCCACTTTGTACCAGATGGGGGCCACAGCAGCGGGCTGGACTCTCTTGAGTTCCACGATCGCTTTGATGGCAGCTCACTCTCTCAGAGTAGCTCTGCTCACCGGCAAGCTGACAGACACGTGTGTGCTGACTGTGGTGAGATGTATGGAGATGTGTCTGGCATCAAGTCACACATGTGTCCCCGCCGTGGTCAGCAGCAGCAGGGCAACATGTCCAATGGTTTTATGGGGAGCATGAACTACCACAGCTCCAGTGGAACCTCACTGCCTGCTGGAAGCTCCAGCAGCCTGAAAGAAGGCAGCAGTCAACGACAGTACCCACAGAGTGGAGGCAAGAGAATTGGGAGCAATGACAAAGATGATGATGATGATGGAGAAGTGTATCAGTGCTCAGTGTGTGGCAATCACTACGCTAGTCTCAGAGCCCTCAGGAGCCACCTGCGTAGCCATGCCAACAACCCCACAGGGCCAGGACCTTCCAACCTGCAGCAGGACTGGAGGATGATCTGCTCGACATGTGGCCAGACTTTCGCTAGAAAGCAGGACCTTCTGAATCACCAGTTAATCCATGGACCCCAAAGGCCAGATGGTCAGCAACAGGGTATTGGAAGTAGTTCAGCCAATGGCAACGAAAAGATGGACGGCCGCAACCACATTTGTGTTGACTGTGGCATGTTTTTTGCCGACCGCCACCACCTGATCACCCACCTGTGCCCTGGAAAGAATCGAGCCAACTCAATGAACAAGCCAGGCTTAAACGGAGCCAAAGGCATGTCTGGAGGAGATGGCGTTGGTGGAGGTGTTGCCGGAAGAAGCTGTGACGTCGGCTCCGATGGACGTAGACCAATGGTTGACCAGAGCGACAAGCCCCACAAGTGTGACCAATGTGGACGAGGATACAGACACCCGTGCTCGCTCCTTAACCACAAAAAATCCCACAAGACTGGTGTTTTCCGCTGTCTTGTGTGCCAAAAACGCTACTACAACCTTTTGGCACTCAAGAATCACCAAAGGACCCACTTTGACCTAAAGAGGTAGGTCTTCTGGCAGTTTTAAATATCTTTGGACAAATGCGGGGTAATTAAAATTAAATTAAAGGCTCAGTTAATAAACTTAGGAACAATGGTAGTCACTATTGGAGGTCAAGACCATGTATAAGTGAAACAAGAATATGAATATTTAATCTATTTTTACTAAAATATTTTAACTAATTTGTAGTTATAGGTACATTGCCTTTGCCAGTTTGGGCCTTGTGACAAATTATAACTACTTGACCACTTGGCTAATGCAGTTAAATTGAGTTAATTAATTAATTAATTAATTAAGATGACACTCCCTTCAAAGTGTTGTTGTGTTTTTATTTGATTTTTTTAAGCCAATGTGGAGGTCTAATGTTAGTAAGTTTTCCGTGATTGTCATTTAAACTTTGACTTGAATACAGTTGGTTTGTTGCCAAATGAGGTGGTTTTAGGAGGACTGCTAACCTTATTAAAAATCTGATTTAGGCCATAATAGAAATCTCCACAAAGGGTTACATTGCTTTTGAAATGTTTTTAAAAAGATTATATTGTGTTTGTTTTTCACCTATACCCATTTCTGCTACAGGCACAAGTGTGAAGAATGTGGCAAAGCCTTCAAGATCCAAAAGCAGCTGATCAACCATCTCCGTCTCCATGAAGAACACCGAGCCAAAGGCCTCGTTCGGACTGGCCCAAACGGTTCCCGCTTCCAGCAGCCTGACCCATCTCAAATGCAGTCTATGAGAGGAGAACCATCGAAGGGCCACGTGATGGGGGTCAAATACAGCCACCAAGGGTTCAAAAAACCCTATTCGTCAGCCGGCACTTCCAGGCCCCAGAAATTTGATCCTGCCGAAAGTGCGCGGCGGCCTTTTGCCTGTGAAGAATGTGGAAAGACCTACCGCCATGCGGGCAGCCTGGCCAATCACAAGAACCTTCACAAAATTGGAGAGTACCACTGCAATGTTTGCAACTCTACATACCCCAACAGGCTGGCAATGAAAAACCACCTTCGTCTGCACTTTGCCCAGAAGAAGCACAACTGCCAAGAGTGCGGGAAGGGCTTCCGCACCCAAAGGCAGCTCGCTACCCACACTACAGCCGGCCTGTGCAAAGGTCCCCAAGGCCCCGGTGCCCAGATGGATTTTGAGTGTGATGGCTGCTGTGAAGGCTTTGCCACGGCTGATGAGCTTGCAGCTCATGACTGCCCGGCCCAGCACCTGCCTTCGTCCTCCTCCACTAACACCTCCACCACCATCAGCACTGAGAAGAGCTCTGTGGACATGGACTCTGATGAGAGGCCGTATGCCTGCGACCTATGCAGCTGCGCCTACAAACACGCCAGCTCCCTGCTGAACCACAAGCACACCCACAAAACGGGAAACTTCAGGTGCAACTTCTGCGACAAGCCCTACACCAACTACATGGCGCTACGCAACCACATGCGCATCCACACACAGCGGAAGAAGCACATCTGCCACACATGTGGGAAAGCCTTCCGACTGGCCAGGTTCCTCCGCAACCACCAGAAAGTGCACGAGGAAGGCGCCACCCCCTTTGGCTGCCCAACCTGTGGGAAGAGTTTCCAGGGGAGGTCCGGTCTGGCCAGGCACCGCTGCGGGGACAACCAGGTAGGCATGGAAGTCAGGAGGAAGGCCACTGCACCCACGGGAGAGGGCGAAGAGTGTCGGTACACGTGAGTTCTCGTCAGTTGTTTGTGATTCTTCGAAGTTGAAACAAACAAATAGTGAAGATAAATTTAGGTCTCTACATGTCTATTACAGGTATATGATCTCCAATCCGGCTTCCTTGGGACCATACGCGTGCCGGAATTCGGATTTTTCTGAAGTTTGGACAAATTGAATTAGTGGAGAGACCAGATAAGTCAACCCCGTTTGCTTACAGTTAGCATATGTCACACACTTTTAGGCTAGCTTCAGTCAAACATGTCATATTCAGATGTACTGTTTACATGCTTTGTTTTTTCCGAACTCTTTAAGTAGTATTTTGTTTGCAGCATATTGAAGTATTGATGTGTGTTCCTTGATCCTGTTCTGATTTTGATTGCAGTCTTTGTGTTTGTTTTGATACTGGGTAGTTAACAGATTAGAAACTGCCGTTATGTGATGGGGCTGTTGCATTTTGATGTTTGAAAGGGAAGATTAGGAAGTATTTGGAGCTAGCTGCACTGCACATGTCCACAGGTCACCACTCTTAGCACCTACAGGACTCTTGATACACGGTAGAGGTTGTTTGGGCATGTTTGATGGATTTCTCATCACTACATTCAGTATCCAAAGAAGGCTGAGACAGAAGGTCCAGTTGTGAACGAAGTCGTTTGATTTGTGCAGTGCAGGGAGCAGCAGATACCTCCCAGTTCCCTACACTTTTTTGTCCATAGATTCTCCCATGTCCCTCCCTTCCTCCCCCACCCACCCATCCAGCAGTCCTCCCCCCGTGGCCTGTGTAGAAATCATGAATGGTACACCACTTTGTAGTCTTTTTTGAAAGCTTTGAGCCGGATTTCAGATCATATACCTGTATGTGCAACATCTTAGATGATGACTAGTTAAAATATTTAAAAATGCTTCTCCAGAAAAAGTGGTAACCAGATGAATTTGGCTAGAACAGTGAAATCAGACGTCCATGTTCCGTTACTAATCTCCCTTTTTTTTTCTCCTCTGCTCCTACCCCCACTCCCTTCCTCTTTGTTTGTCCCTGCACAGATGTGATCAGTGCGGCCGTTCCTACCGCCACGCCAGCTCCCTCCTCAACCACAAGAACACCCACACTGTCGGCATCTACCACTGCGCCGTGTGCCTCAAGACCTACTCCAACCTCCTTGCCCTGAAGAACCATCGCCGTATCCACTCTGAGACGCGGCGCCACCGATGCCATGACTGCGGGAAGGCCTTCCGGGTTTCCTCCCAGCTCTACAACCACCGGCGTGTACACCAGAAACAGCGGGAGCTGACCTGTCGGTCCTGCCAGCGAGCCTTTCCCACGCAGGCCAGCTTCAGGCTCCACATGGAGATCACTCATGGCCAGGCGCCGCAACCCCGCCAGCCCAGACCCCAGCAGCCCCGCCCAGGGGGCTCCCAGGAGCTGGGCTGGGGGTCAGGCCTGGACCTCACCCTGATGCAAGAGCAAGGACTCAATCCTGGCAGCGTGGCCAAAGCCCGGAGCCAAGGAGGAAACCGTGAGGTCATCAAATCCCACGTCTGTGACCAGTGTGGCCGCTCGTACCGCCACGCCAGCTCCCTGCTCAACCACAAGAACAGCCACAAGACCGGGACCTTCTTCTGCAACTCATGCCAGAAAGAGTTCCCCAACCTCATGTCCCTCAAGAACCACCGGCGCATCCACACCGAGCCCAAACGCTACCAGTGCCCCGACTGCGGGAAGTCCTTCAGAGTGTCTACCCAACTCATCTGCCACCGCCGCATCCACACCAAGGAGAAGCCGTTCTCCTGCCAGCAGTGCGACAAGCGCTTCTCCTCCAAGTCCAACCTGAGGCACCACATGAAGGTGCACTGGAGCGGCTCCACGGCGCCTCCTCCCATGTCCATGGGCGCGCCCAACTTCCTGGGTATGCCCGGCGGCCCCTTCATATAACCTACGGGGTGAGGGTGGGGGGAGGTGGTGGTGATAATGATAATGATGATGATAGTATTAGTGGGGGGCGGGGGTCACATGCCGAGGTTTGTGGAGGTGCCAAAACGTAGCTTAACCTTCCTCCTTCCTCATTGTCCAAGTGTGGCTGTGGTGTGTGTGGAGGACAGACTGCATGATGACGTGATGCCACACACACACTCATGCACACACAAACACACACACACACTCCCTCGCAGAGCACTGTGCTACCCCACACGCTGACTGATAGGCCGACTGGACTGACTCCCTGCTGCATGTTGCCTTGTGATGTTTTCTCGCCGTGGACTGGTGCCCCACATGGCCGCAGCCGTCGAGCTGCACGCAGACTGCTTCTTAAAGACTTTTGGGGTCTCATGGTGGTGACTGTTTGGGGCTCTGAGTGCCCACATGACGGCGTGAGGGAGACTGATTGGTCCATCCTGTTTCTGATGGTGTTTCAAGGATGTTTTCTTCTTGTGGCCTTCGTCACAGTGTTTTTAATCCGGTCTGAACGAACTGTTTTGATCACCAGCGTGCAGGCCGGATTTGTGTTTTGTACCTTAATGCTTTTGCCCGGAGGCAGCAATGACTTGTGGGAACTTTTAGGACTGAAGATGGACACTTTGGACTCAGTGGGGCTGCTTTAAATGTGTGTGTGTGTGTGTGTCTGTGTGTGTCTGTGCACATGTCTCCTTGTGTGTTGCAGCAGTGACACTTCCTGACTTCTTGTTCACATATGTGGACTCGGAGCTGAGAGGCCGCCGTGGTTTAAAATTGTGTTTCTGAGCGCTGTCTTTCTCCCGTAAGTCTGACTGAAGACGCGGTCAGTTTTTAAGACTTCCTGTAGCACCTGCTGCTGCGTTAAAGCCAACGTGGAGAGACGATGTGTGGCGTTCAAACCAAACTTTCTTACATGAATATGACTGCTGGACCATTTTACAACCCACAAATATTTACAACCCACCAACAGCGAGCGACAGCATGGCAGCTCCCGCTCCTTCTGTCCTCAGTGTTCAATGAAGGTTGAATCATGCGGCGACTCCTTGTTATCTGATTATCAGCTGATTGGCTCTTATTACACAGCATGAAGCGAATGTTTATTTTCCCTGTTTGCCTCAGGCTTCAGTCCGAACACACCAGCAGAGTTCAGAGTTTAGATGCTTTTCTTTAATTTAACCTTTATTTGAACAGGGAAATCTGACTGAGGTTAAAAGTTTCCTCTACGCCGGGCAGCAGCGAGCATGTTTGAGGATTGGGCCGACCTTTAATTACACCTTGACTCACTTTAACAAGTATAAAAAGAACACAGAAAAGTAGAAGTCCACCAAACTAATCATAAATATTCAGATATTCAGTTGCATTTCTGTTACAGTTTGATTAAAAACATCTGCCTCCATCTCAGCCCAGAGGAGAGGATGAGATGGAGGCAGAAGATATTTTAGGCAATAAAAAACAGATTTCATATAAAAGCTGCTCAGACCTGTGGCACTGGCCCCATGAATCACGTCACATTAATAAGTTATTGTGTTTTTAACTCGAATGCTCATTTTTGTCCTACAGCGACCCAAAGGTTAACGGGGCCGTTAAATATCAGCCTCCTCATCTGTGCTTTAAAGCATTTATGAACGCTTCTGTAAAGCTGCAGCTGGTCTACACCCCAGCAGTTCACTGCATATCATTAATTATACTTTCATTGTTTAATATTAAAGGTTAATTAACGGTCTGTTTACCGTGTTTTATAAGGTTTCCTTCTTTGCTCAAGCCTCTCTGCCAGCCTTCATGAAATTCAGCCCAGTAGATTTTATAGATTTCTCAAAATCATCGAAGTTTTCCATTTTTCCCGAAGTTTGAGGTTGCAGGAAAGCTCGTCCAGGAATGATGGCGGCTTCTTTCTTTCCTAGAAATGCAGACAGTCTCGTTTTTGGCGTTGATTCTTTTTCAGTGCAGCAAAACAAAGGCTGTGGTGGATGAACAGGGTGGAGAGTAGAAACTGAGTCAAAAAAGACTCCCCTCAAACACCCCTGAGGCTCTCTGTTCCAGAATGCCTTTATTCTCATGGCACGGTCACGTTTAACTAGAAATAAAACTCAGTCGGGGGGTGAGCAGACTCCAGCTGTCAGACCCACAGCTGGAGTCTGAACTTGGACGGCGACGGCGTGACCGTAAAGTTTTTCAAAGAGGGTGCCTTGGAGGTCTTTAAGCTTGTGTAACGCTCCCATCATGAACTCCTTCGGTTGATCTGAAAACAGGAAATCTATATTGTGAGACTGGAGCAAATTAGATTTGGCTTCATATCTGCATCAAGACATTTCACAGTAAAATAAGACAAACTGGGAGATACCATCATGTTGAAGTTCTCAAGAACATATCACAAACTGCGCTGGGTCCGGGGACGTGGTTCATGTGGAGGAGTGCAGGGGCTTACAGCCCTGGTAGGTCTGCACAGTGAGCACAATTTTAAATCAGAATTATGGCTTCCAGCACTTATGGAAACTAGATGATGGCGATAAAAGGATCGTTCTTCTGCACGTCGACCTTTCGTTTTGTCTTGGGTTAGAAATCCAAACTGTCCAGCAGCTCCAAACTTGAGCTAAATCATGCAGTCGGCTCCATTTCAGTCCCTGCAAAGAATAAATAAATATATATATATATATGTGTATATATATATATAATTTTTACAAAACTACAGTTAATGAACCCAGAAACCTGATTTTATCGAGAACTCCCCCTGTGTGGATTTCCTGTTTCATAGGGGGCGCTCTCGAGCTCCTCCTGAATAAATGAGGCTCTAAAGAACTTTTTTCTTCTGGAGGTGTTCAGCATGTTTTTAATAGAAGACAGTAGATTTAGTTCTATTTTTAGATGTTTCACAGGTTGTGTAGTAAAATACCTGTCTGAGTATTATTGATGTCACAGCGCCACGAGCCGCTTTGCGGCGTCCTCAATTTTGATTTGATGTGAAGCCTGCTCCATTCACACCTGTTTACTGGAAAGATGGGTGTAGCTAGTGTGATGTCACCTGTTGGTTTGTGAAGCCTTGAGACGGGCGTTTACGCCATTGCCCTCTGAGCCTGTGATGTAATTGGGAAAGCGCTTACAGAGGGGCGTTTCCTGTGTACCGAAGTCTTTCTGTAACCATGTGTCTCCTCCTGGTGGTCATTACATAGAACGCAGGGTTAAGACACACCTGTGCTAGCTTCACCTTTTAAACCTGGAAGCTGCAGATGGGCCAGCGTGCTGTGGGAATAACAGGAAGTGGAAACGCTCCACACAAAACAAACAAGATCTTTCAACTTTAACTAAAAGCCAGCAGCTCCGTCTCGGACTGTTCTCGCTCATTATGTCCACATGTGTGAACAGGAAGTGACACCCCCCCCCCCCCCCCCCCCCCCCCCCAGCCCTGATCAGAGTGACTGGAAAAACAAAAGGAAAAGGCGAGGTGTGAGCGGCGGGAGGCGAGCGACTCTGTATGTACTCGATGTTTGTGCAAGAAGGAAAAAAGATGACAGATCATGTAGTAATGCATTTATTTATATGATTATTATTATTCTTATTAACACTTGTAATGGACAGCGCTAGTGTTTAGGATGTGAGTTTAGAGCTGTGTTGATGTAAACACCCCCTCCCCTCCTTTTACCCATGATGCCCCTCTCTGTGGACTCCACTGAGGACCTGAAACACACCAAGAGACGCTCTTCTTTCCTTCTCTCACGAGTGATGTTGTGACGCTCCTTCATCCCTCTCTTCTTCCATATTTATCTTCTCCCCCACCTCCTCCTCATCCTCCTCTTCATCAGATCAGACTGAAGGGGCGCCTCAGTGCGCTCGCCGACCTTTCTGTTCCTCTTTATGGTAACCTCCTGTATTTATTGGTGTTTTGTTCCTTTTTATTTAATTGTGTGGGAAGCGTGTGTGTGTGTGTGTGTGTGTGTGTCAGCGTTTTCAGGAGCACTGGTGCTAGTTTTAAAAAAAGAAAAGATAAAAAGTGAAGCCGTGCAGTGACCGTCAAGTGCTGTAGGAGTCCGTGTGATCTAGAACACAGAAGTAATAAATGTCCATTCTCTATTTTGGTTTCCTCACCACGCCTGCACTTCTGTTTGGACACTTCCCGCCTGCATTTCAACTAGTTTGTAGAGAAGAAGAAGAAGAGGATTGGTTTGGAACAACTATAACCCCCCCCACCCCCACCCCACCCCTTTTTTGGTTTTGTTTGAGGTTCTAACTTTTGGTTTCCATGCATATATATGTAATGCTTACTATACACTTTTATAAACTATGTTTTGATAATTCATTTCGTAACAGAAAATCTTGTCCATATACTATAACCCTTACTGCTGAGTACTGAAAATAAATAGCTGAAAAACACAGTGAAGCTCGGTGTTTTCACTCTGTCCTCGTCCACATCAGCCTCCCTGCAGATGCGGGTGTCAAACACGTGGCCCGTGGGCCAGAACCGGCCCAGTGAGTGGCTCTGCAGAGAGGCCCAAACTCTGAGGCGGGAGTTATATTCATCTCCTGTTGACCAATCAGATTGCTGCAAAATCACAGATTCTGAAGATGGTCAGAGGGTTCTAAAGGCTTTTAAGAGCATCGTGTCTTTATCTGATGGACACCCCCACCCCCCACAGGATTTCTAAAGTCTTAAACTCTTTGAGAAACATTTTTCTTCATTTGTGTAAAATCATGAAAAAGTGATTTGAATTGGCTCATTTTATTTCTGCTCATCCAGGTTTTTTGATGAACTTAGTAACTTTAATTGATACGTATATAGTAAAGGTTGAAGTACTGAAATACACAAGATAAATGTGGGAAGTTTACACTGAAGTAAATATACAAAAACTACAGATATGTAAGGACGTGGATAAAAAAGAAATACAGACGTGAAGAAATGTGGATACAAACAGAAATGTGTAGAAATAAAAAAGTGCAAAAGCATTTGTAGAGATATAAAAATAAAGAACTACATAAAATGTAGAACTGAAAATGTTACAGATAAAATCTGCTGAAGGAACTAAATATGAAAAACATGTTTTTAGGGAAACAGACAGACGTGAATGCAGAAATAAACAGTTTTTTTTAAAAAAGTACAAATTTAGACACTGAATAGAAAAATTTTCGTGAATTAAAAATCTAAATTTGAAATAATGTGGAGTCAGTTTTGTGGTATATTTTCAGTCAGTGATTTGAAATTGAGTCATTGTTGGTCCTCTATAAATCTGATGCCAAACAAATTTAATCGTATAGATTTGGTTTAATCTGGGATTTTTATAGTTTGGTCATATTTGAGGTGGAAAAATCAAACTTTCTAACCAGCAGACACACACACACACAAACACAGACAATGGAAACGCCTTTAAATGCTACATTAGCTGTTTGTAGGAAATGTGAGGCGTGGCTGCTGAACTGTCTGTCAGAGTTCAGTTTGTGAGGATGAACCCGTCCTAAATGCTACTGCTGATCGTTAAAGGTGCAGTACGTGAGATTATTAGTGTGAACCAGTTTAAACTTGTCTCACATAGGGGGCGCTGTGTGGACGGCTCTGTGTTTCTATAGCACCCTCAGCAGCCGTATGAATAATATGGACGGGATCCTTTAAAAAAGCAGACCATCAAAAAAGGATGAAAAACATATTATTATTATTAGCATTTTCCCACCTTATGAACATGTTTCCTGCTCTGTGGCCAGCAAACGAATACCCTCTGCCCATTGGCTGGTGTCAGGTGAACAGCAGGTGATTGATCATAACAATCTATTTCCCATTGAACTGATCTGCTGCAGTTGCACAGGCGTTGCTTTGGATTAGTTTTTATGTTGAGTTTCCACAGTGTTGGAGTGTTTTTACCAACCTGAATGTGGAGCGAGTTTATGCAGGCAGAGTTCAGGAGCATCGGTGTAACAGCACAAACAGCCTGTGGCCCAGTGGACACGTCAACACGTTTATATCCTTTCACTTAGTTTTTGATCACTAAAATGATTTTTCACTGCTGGTTTTTAGCTTTTCAGCTTTAGTTGTGTCGAATACAAAGTGTGAAGATCGACCTGAAGTACACAACAAGAAGCATCAAACCTACACACACACACACACACTGACAAGAATCCGACTTTTTAAGATTTTTGACCAATAAATCTTGAAGTTGACCTTGAAGACCTCGGGTGATGGAAGCTTAATTTGAATGTTAACACAAGCCCACTCTGCACCCCCCACAGGTTAATCATTGTGTTTACAGACAGAATCACACACACACACACACACACACACACCTTAAACCTGTCACTGTCCTGTGTTCTGTGGACTCTTTACATCACTCCTCATTTAAACATTTTGTTTTAATGTGAAGTGACACAAACCAGCATCTTGTCCCAAACCGAACTAAAGATGTTTTTGGTGCCTAAACGTAACCAGGAAGCAGAAACAAACAGAAGGTCTTGTTATGATTTCTGGAAGGTTTTTGTTCATAATTTTCTTTGTTAAATTTTCCCCTCACTGAGATACAGACAGGACTTTGCTGTTAAGAATAAGATATCAAAGGAGAAAATTTGCAGCTTTTATCTCAGAAATTATGATCTAAGTAACTCATTATTAAATCTACTGAAACACCGTTACATAACAAATATTTTAATCTGTCATGTGATAGTAACAGTCTCATGACCGCTGGCATCCAAACCAACCACATGTGATCGGGGTTCTAGTCCCCGATGACCACTTGCTAGCATTAATGGCTGCGCCCACTACCAAATTGTGGTGATGGCGGTCCATTCTGATAGCTAACAGCTAAAATTCTCAGCCCATCATGATGCTAGCTAGAACCCTGGTACTCAGGGAACTGATACTAACAGCAGGTACTCAATGGGCCAATCGCAGGCATCAGGTGACAGTGTAGGTTTAACACAGAAGTGTAAATCACTGTAACACGTTTTTCATGGGTTTTAGCTGAGTTAAAGTCAGAATGACTGCATCAGCCCTCCTCACAGTAACATTAACACATGAAGCCGAGTAAAGTCTGGTTTAAAATAAGATAAATGGCAGACTTGCATCCATCACTTCAAATAACTTTCCAGACAGAAGTCATGGAGAAAAGTTGTGGGCACTGGGGGTCTGAGACACCTGGGTGGTTTCTAACTTTTCCTGTTTGAAAGTCTAGCTCAGCTCTCACTGGAGTCACAGCATTAATTTCTGACTCTGTGATTGGCTGATCTGACAGTGAGCTTCTGAGCCGACAGACGCCCGCTCTGTGGGTTACCCTGAACTGAAGCCTTCGTGTTTCTCTCCTCCCAGATCTGAGTCCGGTGGTTTCGAGCAGCAGCTCCAGGAGCTTCGTCTGCGGTCAGTGCGGCCGCTCGTACCGCCACGCGAGCTCCCTGCTCAACCACAAGAACAGCCACAAGACCGGGACCTACTTCTGCAACTCATGCCAGAAAGAGTTCCCCAACCTCATGTCCCTCAAGAACCACCGGCGCATCCACACCGAGCCCAAACGCTACCAGTGCCCTGACTGCGGGAAGTCCTTCAGAGTGTCCACAGCGCTCATCTGCCACCGCCGCATCCACACCAAGGAGAAACCGTTCTCCTGCCAGCAGTGCAGCAAGCGCTTCTCCTCCAAGTCCAACCTGAGGCACCACATGAAGGTGCACTGGAAGACCCCGCCGCTGTCCAGAGGGCGGCCTTCCGCCTTCCTCGCCGTCTCCTCCAGACCTTTCTGAACATCCAGTCTCAGGATCTTCCTATGAGCTCGGGCCAGACCTGCAGGACCAACTTAAAAAAAACCCAGACCACATCATCTCCCCCAAATACCTAACTGTGAAATTTAACCTCAGCTGAATCCTTCAGGCTTAAATCTGAACCAAGAGATCCAGATTCAGGAAAATTTCCCCAAATTCAAAGTGCTTAGTGTTTGACGTAACAGTTTTAGATCATCAAACGTTACCGGCTGTTTTCACTACCAAAGGGTTAATTAGCAGATATCCTGTACCTGCTAGTTGCAGGCTGCTATCACCTCATTACTTTAATGGAGAGGTTGGTGGTCATTTATTGGCTGGACTTCACAGGGGTTTCAGTCCCGTGTGAGACTTTTGGTTTTAATTCAGATTTTGTCTCGTTTAGGCACCAAAACCACCCGGTTAGGTTGAGGAAGGGATCGTGGTTTGACAAAACTGACACAGTATCCTGTAGTGGATGGACGGTGTGATTTGCCCAGTCTGAAGCATAAACACAGGCAAGATAATAACCATTTAATACTCTGATAACATTCCAAGTGGATGAGTTTCAGCAGTGCCCTGCAGTTTGTGAAGTTCTCAGCCAAGTTAGAGGGCAACGCTTTCGTTTGACCTCTAAATTTATTTTGATTCAGTAGCAAAGTGCAACTTAAGTTAGAGTTCATTTCTTTATTCTGAATTTGATCCCGCTCTATATAAAATATGGATGTAGCCTCAGTGATGTCATCCATTGGTTTCTGGACATTTTGTAACCTTGGTGATAGTGTTTCAGTTTTTGGAGGCAGAAGTGACCATATTTGGACAAGAGTCAGCTTGGTTATCACAGACTGTATGGGAGCATCACTCAGACATGTATACCTGCTAATCAGTAACATTCCCAATAACAACCTGGAGCTCCGCCTTCTTGGACGGTCTGTTAGTCCAGTGAAGCCACAGCAGCCATATTATTGGTCAGATAATTGCATTCAAAAGGCTCGTCCAGAGGTCCAGTTCAGGGACTCCAGTTACCTGAGGTGAAACTAGCAGACGGCTAGCAGCTACAGCCACCTGTGTCACCATCCACCTGTCAGTCAGAGGCCACGCCCCTATACAGGTGCTATTAAAGGGGAAATTGGGCATTGAGACCAAAATAGTTTTTCTAGCAGGCTGTGGTAACAGCCTCTGGTGGACATTAGAGGAACTGCAGGTCTCCTGTTTTACTCATCCAACACCCAAAGTGTAAAACAAACTATTTAGCTGTTTCATCATGTTATATGATAGAATATTAATACATTTTCAGCAACTGTGATAAATTGTATGTATCCTTGAAATGAAATGAAACAAATTTAATTGAAAGCGCACGGCAGGAGACTAAGACACTCTCAGTTTCACAGTTTGGTATTTGGTCATCTTCTGCTCTCATACAGCTCAGACATGCAGTGGTGACCTTTCCAGACTTTTCCTCCACGTGGGAACTCGAGTTTCTCCCCAGTGATGCTAACGGTGCTCAGAGCTTAGCCTCTGTCAGCAGACTCTCTGATGGACAGCATGTTCTGACTCCTCGGCAGCAGAGAACAGGTGGATTATGGGTCTTTCTTTCACTTCACTTTCACTTCACAGTTATTATTGCAGAGGATGAAAACTGCATCATCTTCCTCTTTTTTCATCTGTCTTTTTACTGGCTGTTTGTGTCGCTCTGAAGGATTCTGAAGTCTGACTTGTGGAAGTGGCCTGTGAACTTTGTGGAGGCCTCTGTTCACCTTTCTGGTCACCTGGTCCCAGAATGAAAAGGAGGCTCAATCCTGCCACTCGAAAGGAGAAAATCGATCTTGTAATAATGATAATAATAATAATAATAATAATAATAATAATAATTTGTATCTTATAATGATGTGAAGTTTTATATTTTTTTCTGCAATTATAGCATTGAATACTTAAAGGTTTAGATGTTTGTAGATGAGCACTCATGTATAAATAGTTCTAATAGGTTGTTAGATGGTTGCTATTAGAGATTTAATGAAGTCATACTGTGTGATAATCTGGAGTCCTGTGTGACGTTTTATCAGTTCATTTATCTCTTCGTCGTCTGGATTCTGAGGTTTTGATCTTTCCAGTGGCAGAACGTTTTCCCTGAGTGACGTCTTTGAGACGCCGCGCCAATAAATACGAGGACATTTCTCGTGTTGTGGGTTTCTTCTGTGGACAAAGCTGGTGTCGGGAGCCACGCAGTTTTGTCTCTGAGGAAAAACACTTAAAAACCAGACTTCAGGCTCATTATGAAGCAGCCTGCAGACCAGCAGAGACCAGCAGTTTAGCCCTTGTCTTCATCACACTGTGTTTGTGTAGTCAAACTGTCTTCAGGCACGTGGAATCAAGGACTTTGTGCCTGGTGTCTTACATGTATAGATAGTCAAAGGGTTGTGATCCAAACTAAGAAGAAACTGAATAGTGAAAGTAATGACGTAATAATTTTGCGTTGTCTGCTACAGACGGCAACTGATTTCACCTTTTTCACAGAGAGAACCCCCTTTTTTTCAGAGGGATTCATCCTGCTCATCTCCTGTTCTCTGTGCTTATTACATCACATTAGCTTTACTCACAATTTTTACATTTTTGCACTCACAGTTGACACTCTGCCTCTTTACAGCTGTCTAGTAACTCGTTAATGTGTAATTAAAAGCATAGTAGTCCCAGAACTGAACCTTGTTGAACTCCCATTTTGTATTGTTTAAATTTGCTTGAAAAATTTAGCTTTTTACGTTTATGTAACAGCATCAAAGGCCTTTCTCAGGATAAAAATACTGCTCCTGCTTTAATCCCAACTACAAATCTCTTCAAAGATTTTGAAAAATAATGTGCTGCTGTTTCTGTTGAATATGCAGGTCAAAATCCCGAAGAAGCTGATTTCTTTCAAGAAAAACTGACCTGCTCTCTCACTAATGTTTCAGTAACCTTAGAAATTGACGGGAAAATTTAAGTGTTAATTTGGTGTTGGAATTCTTTGTTAAAATAATGCAGGGAATTATTCAGTATAACTATTCTAAAATTAGTATCCAACCAAAATAAATATCTCTGGTCTTTGAAGTATTCAGTATTCTGATTAAAAACTTTAGTTCTGATAGGCGGGAGCATTTTCTGTTTCTGGAGTTTGTTGCCAGTTCTTTCACTCATTAGATAAAGCAGGTATTATTAATTCAATTCAATCAATGACCCCCTATGAGCAAGCTGGTGACAGTGGGAAGGAAAAACTCCCTTTTAACAGGAAGAAACCTCCAGCAGAACCAGGCTCAGGGAGGGGGGGGGGGGGTCATCTGCTGAGGGGGGGCAGACATTAATAATAACTAATGATTAAATACAGAGTGGAGTATAAACAGGGGGGGGGGCAGAGATTAATAATAACTAATGATTAAATGCAGAGTGGAGTATAAACAAAGTAAATAAGGTGAATGAGAAGAAACAGTGCATTATGTGAACCCCCCAGCAGACTAGGCCTATAGCAGCATAACTAAGGGATGGTTCAGGGTCACCTGATCCAGCCCTAACTATAAGCTTGATCATAAAGGAAAGTTTTAAGCCTAATCTTAAAAATAGAGAGGGTGTCTGTCTCCTGAATCCAAGCTGGGAGCTGGTTCCACAGAAGAGGCGCCTGAAAGCTGAAGGCTCTGCCTCCCATTCTACTCTGAAGTATCCTAGGAACCACAAGTAAGCCAGCAGTCTGAGAGCGAAGTGCTCTGTTGGGGTGATATGGTACTATGAGGTCTTTGAGATAAGATGGGGCCTGATTATTCAAGACCTTGTATGTGAGGAGAGGAATTTTAAATTATATTCTAGATTTAACAGGGAGCCAATGAAGAGAAGCCAATATGGGAGAAATCTGCTCTCTCTTTCTAGTCCCTGTCAGTACTCTAGCTGCAGCATTTTGGATCAGCTGAAGGCTTTTCAGGGAGCTTTAAGGACAGCCTGATAATAATGAATTACAATAGTCCAGCCTAGAAGTAATAAATGCATGAATTAGCTTTTCAGCATCACTCTGAGAAAGGATGTTTCTAATTTTAGAAATATTGCGCAAATGCAAAAAAGCGGTCCTACATATTTGTTTAATATGTACATTGAAGGACATATCCTGGTCAAAAATGACTCCAAGATTTCTCACAGTGTTACTGGAGGCCAAAGTAATGCCATCCAGAGTAAGTATCTGGTTAGACACCATGTTTCTAAGATTTGTGGGGCCGAGAACAAGAACTTCAGTTTGATCTGAATTTAGAAGCAGGAAATTAGAGGTCATCCAGGCCTTAATATCTATAGCCTCCTGAGACCCGAGTTTTTGTTTGCAATGCATTTTTCATTCCTCCTAGATATTTGTGATTAGATGGACCTGATATGTGTATAAACAAAGCCTTCTCTTCAAACAGGAAGTTGTATTGTTTTAAAATGGTTGTGACATACTTTTGTATTTTATGGCATAACACAACAAAGTTGACATGACTTAACAAAGTATAAAACACTATTGAGCAGAGTGAAGTATAAGGTACAGCAAAGCCCATATGTGGATGCAGGGTCTTAGGAGGTTAATACATTCCTGCAGTTTAACTAATTCACGTGTGTCATCTGGCTCCATTGATAGGTAAAGCTGAGTATCATCTGCATAACAATGAAAATGTATGCAATGCTTTCTAATAATACTGAATAAGGGAAGCACCCATAGAATCACCAATTAACCTAACCCCACTAACTTCATGTGTTTGGACTGTGGGAGGAAGTTGGGGTATCCATAGAGAACCCACACAGACATGGGGAAAATGTGCAAACTCCACACAGGAAAGCCCCAGCCAGATGGTGGAATCAAATCCAGGACCTTCTTGCTGTGAGGTAATAGTGTTAACCACCATGCTGCCCTAAGGGAAGCATGTATAATGTAAATAGAATTGGTCCTAGCACAGAACCCTGTGGAACTCCATAATTAACCTTAGTGTGTGAAGAAGACTCCCCATTTACATGAACAAATTGGAGTCTATGAGATAAATATGACTCAAACCACTGCAGTGCAGTACCTTTAATACCTATAGTATGCTCTAATTTCTGTAATAAAGTAACAGTTTAATTACTATCACCATGAAGGTCTGTGGTACATAGCGAACTAATAAAGACTGATTGATCATTTTTAAGATAGAAGCATCAATAATTGGAAAGACTTCTTTGAACAGTCTAGTAGGAATGGGATCTAACAAACATGTTTCTGGTTTGGAGGAAGTAACTATTGAAGTTAACTCTGAAAGATCAACTGGAGCAAAAGAGTCTAAACAAATACCAGCAGTGCTGAAAGCAGCCGAACATGAAGAATAATCTTTGAGATGGTTATGAATAATTTTTTCTCTAATGTCTAAAATTTATTTGTAAAGAAATCCATGAAGTCACTACTAGTTAAAGTGAAAGGAATACTCGGCTCTACAGAGCTCTGACTCTTTGTCAGCCTGGCTACAGTGCTGAAAACAAACCTGGGGTTGTTCTTATTTTCTTCAATTAATGATGAATAGTAAGATGTCCTAGCTTTACGGAGGGCTTTTTTATAGAGCAACAAACTCTTTTTCCAGGCTAAATGAGCATCTTCTAATTTAGTGAGACGCCATTCCCTCTCCAGCTTTCGGGTTATCTGCTTTAAGCTGTGCATTTGTGAATTATACCACGGAGTCAGGCACTTCTGATTTGAAGCTTTCCTTTTCAGAGGAGCCACAGTATCCAAAGTTATACGCAGTGAGGATGTAAAACTATTGACGAGATAATCGACCTCACTGGGAGCAGAGTTTAGGTAGCTGCTCTGTACTGTGTTGGCACATGGCACTGAAGAGCATTTCAACAAGGAGGGATCATTAGGAGAAATTGAACATGATTTACCAAATACAATTAGCTATTTGGCGATTAGACTCCAAGGCCCATTGAAACAGAAGGGAATCCCAGGAGAGACAGGACTTAGGGCAGGAACCCCCCAGAGTCTAGATGCTGGTGGTGGAGGAGACAAAGATGGAGGTTTGGATGGAGCTCTTTGATGGTGAAAGAGAGGCCGTGGGTTGCACAAATGAGTCTGGAAGGGAGAATGACAGATAATCAGTGATATTTAAAGCACGCTAAGTGGAGGCTGATTGGCTCACGGAAGGTGGGCACAAAGTTGATTGGACTAGAAGAGATGAGGTCTGCATTGAGTTTGACAGCGTGGAAAGTGGAGGTGATGTCAAAAACAGAAGTGGCCAAACACCTGGGAAAGTATGCAGAAGAGGGATTTCTGACCTTCCTTACTGAACTTACTAAGCTTTATAATAGTGGAGGAATTATGTCTTTAAACACTTTCAGAAAAAATCTACTGTAATGACATTTATTCCTCACTGAAATGCACTTGTTCCCCATTAAATGCATTTGTAGTCATCACACTGTCTGAGGCCTCTCATGTGACAATAACCCCCTTTCCCTGGATTGGCCAGCTTTTGGAAGCCAGCTGAGGGGCAGCACTAGCTGTCCTGTATTTGGATACACTGCTGTAGCAGAAGTACAAAGACAAGAATTAAAATTTAAAAAGAAAAAACTGTAAGCTCAGTGTTTAAAGTCTGACTTTAAATTTAACAAATTTATTCACAAATGTGTTCATGTGTTCAAACAGCTGACAATATAAAAATGATATACGTGATCCCCTTTGGCTCAAATCTCTGCATTTGCTTCAAATCTCTGATTAATATATGTAATCTTCTCTATTTATTTCCTTCTGGTTTTGTCACTTTTGGCTTTTTATAACTGCAGTGGTGAAAAACCAAAAACTGAAACTAGGTGCAAAGAAAAAAACATTTTAGTTACTGAAATAAAAATATATGGAAGAAAAACAAAAATCACTGAGAGGTTATTGTCTGAAGTTAAAGCCATGCAGGAAAATGATTTTCTTTCTGGTCTTTGTCACTTTGTTGCTGATGTCTACTGAGGGTCAACTGCCTTCACAAAGTACTGTGTCGTATTTTAATGTGTATTTTTTAGATGTTATGATGATTAAAAAGCTGATCAGAAACCTGATCATGAAACACAGAACTAATTATTCTGGTTCAAGCGTTCCTCAGATCACTCTGGTTGTTTTTAGCAGGGATGTAAAATGGTGCAGGAAGAAGAACCTGGAGCCACGTGTGCAGCGGTGGAAATGCTTCCTCTGTTTGACCTTTCATAAAGTGCATTTTTGTAGATTCATCTCTACCTGCACACTGTCACCTGCTGACGATCAGCTGATCCTATCTGTACGTCATGTCGTTCTAGTTTCTGATTACAGGAGCCTAAACTAAGCTATTTGATATACCAAACACACCAGTTTATTAGGAACACCTTAGTAGTATCCTTTTCTCCTTCAGAGTTGCTTTAAATCTTCATGGCTCAGATTCAAGAAGCTGCTGGAAACGTTCCTCTGAGATTTTGGTCCATATTGATGTGACAGCATCACAGCTGCTGCAGATGTGTTGACTGTATCCATGACGTGAATCTCCCGTTCCTCCACATCCCAAAGGTGCTCTGTTGGACTGAGACCTGTGACTGAGCGCAGTGAGCTCACTGTGATGGTCTGAGCTTTGTGACATGGGGTTTTATCCTGCTGGAAGCAGCCATCAGAAGGTGGCACACTGAGTTATAAAGGGATGGTCAGTAACAACACTCAGGTAGGCTGTGATGTGTAGACCCCTTTGAGACCTATAACAGAACAGAAGTCTGCCAGACCACATCGTTACAGTTATACATGCTGCAGTACATCATGTGGAATATTACAACTCACTGTACATCAATAGAACCTTCAGAACCCTAATTATAATAATATGTATGAAGGTAATCCATAGTAACTACATAAGGTAGCTAAAGAGTGCACTAACCCACAGAGAAACTGAAAACCATTTTCTGTATCTATATATTATGCTAGACACAGAAACACCATAGCTGTACATGCTAATGCACACGATAAAGCACATGGAGCACGTTTTGTTGTTAGTGCTTTCTACGTGATATTTGCGATCCCATTAGAGGAAGGATACAGCGCTCTGGGACACGTTGAATGCATCATATGTAAGTGTAAATCCTCTGGTTTTATGTGCAGAAAGACCTATTGCTCTATCACGTGGTTTCAATTTTACTGGCATTTAAAAGCAGTCGGGAGCGCCGGCGCTCTGGCAGGTCACATGATTTAAACACCGCTCAGCTTAAATCAGCTGTCTTCATCATTCTGATGCTCAGTTTGAACTTCAGCAGGTCGTCTTCATCATGTCTACATGCCCAAATGCCCTGAGATGCTGCCATGTGATCAGATATTTGCAGAGGTGGGAAGTAACGAAGTACAAATACTTCGTTACTGTACTTAAGTAGATTTTTCAGGTATCTGTACTTTACTTAAGTATTTATTTTTCTGAGTACTTTTTACTTTTACTCCCTACATTTTTACACAAGTATCTGTACTTTCTACTTCTTACATTTTCAAACAGACTCGTTACTTTTTAACACGTCAGAGAGAAGTTTGCATTTCCGGTCAGTGCGCCGTCAAACATCAAGCGATCTGATCCTAAACTGAGGAATAATAACACATAAGAGACAATCGTACTGGCGTATCCTCCATCACCGGGGCTTATCTCGTACAAAGGGATTAAATACACAAACCCATATAATTAATGTATCATTTATAGCGCTATAATCGGGCCGGACCGAGTCCGTAAGTTGCGCTGCGGCACATAAACAGCTTAGCTAGCTCTACTGAAGAGGAGCGAGCATGAAGGGAGTAACGTGTGGCAGGTAAATGCAGCGTTTCTAAATGCTCAACAAATATCAGCAAACACACAAAGTGTGTGCAGTTTGTTACACAGCTAGCTAAAAGAAGAGCTGCTGTATTTCAGGGAGAGCAAAGAGAGAGAAGTTCACTCAGAGATGGAGAAAGGGGACAGGAGAGGAAGAAGAGAGGCTAGATTTAAAGGTAAGGACTGAAAACAAACTGAAGTATGCTGACTTTGTGTAATTCAAAGATTGGATGAAAATTCTGCAGTTTAGGTGAGCTTGTTGTACTGTATTTACAGTAAAGCTCTGTGTTGGTGCACAGAGGCTGTGTTCATGGTCAGAGTTACAGGTTACATCAGTGCAGCAGAGATGAGTTTGAATCAAAGCTGCTGATGCTGAGATTCATTCACTGAATCCAACATTTCTACAGCCTGTATGCTGTCAGTGTAGGGGATGGAGATCAGCTCAGATAGCTGTGAAATACTGGGTTACATCTTTGTGAGTTCAGTTCATCCACACAGAGCAGTAAACCTCAGAGCAGCAGCAGCAGCAGGTCAGCTGATCACAGCCTGCACACCAACATCATTTACTGCAGCTACAATAGAAAGCTGTGATTCTTCTCCCCATGCAGAGCCACTACAGCTGATCTTAGGGTTCCTCCACCTTCTGAATCCCACTGTAACCCCTGAGTATCCTCATGTTGGTGTTTAGGTGGAGGCACAGTCACCCTCTACTATGGAGGACACAGAGAACAGAGCTGTGTTTAAATTCCCTTTAACAGTTTGTGTCCTACAGAACAGATTCAAGCTGAGAGCATTCATTAGGATTAAAATTTAGATTGGAATAATGTTTGTATTCTCATGTACTATTTTATATTATTTCAATAATATATAATGAGGTTCAGTTAGTTTTACACAAAAATAGCAGGTAGAAACGTCCTCCAAAGAACTACTTTTACTTTCCTACTTTGAGTACATTTCAGAGCCTGCACTTTTTTACTTTTACTTAAGTAGAGAAGTTGAACCAGTACTTCGACTTTTACTAAAGTATTTTTTAACATAAGTACTTGTACTTCTACTTAAGTACAGAATGTCAGTACTTTTGCCACCTCTGGATATTTGCAATAAAAAGATGTTAAAGATGTACCCAACAAGGCGAGTGTACAGCAAGAGAGTCACACTTTTCTAGTCTTACTGTGCAGTCAAAGAGCCACATTCATGCTGCAGCTCCCACCTGCAGGAACAGAGGAGGGAAAAGTGAGATTAAAAAAAGCCAAAGCAATAAAGATGCTGAGACGTGCGAGAGTACACTGAACAATCCTTTTCTTTATTCATTTTTTGTTATCATTTCAATATGTCTGTCAGGGTTTGTTTTTTTTAGTTTTTATTTTAAATTAAAATTTTGACACACTTATAAAAGACAGCATCTGCATAGAGTTGTCATCTTAAAGATCCATGAAGAGAGGGGGGGCGAGAGAGAGAGCGAGAGAGAGAGAGGGAGGGAGGAGGGGGGAGGGCAGGAGCGAGTGGGGGTGAGGAGTAAGGAGGGGAGGGGAGGGGAATACTGGCACGTCACATGAACTAAACAGAACAGCCAACAGCAGTACGAGAGAGGGGGGAGGAGGGTGATACGGGGGCTGGAGGGGGTAGGGGTCGGGGGTGGGTTTTTTTTCATAGGGGGGAGTGGGTCGGGGTGGGGGGGGGACAGATCGCTTTTACATTACGCTACGCACACATACACACACACAAAAAAAACGGGACACAAGTTGCATTTCCGGTCAAAGTTGCACGTGGAGTGTGACAGCCCTGTCCTCTTTCTGATTCGTCGCTTTTTGCTTTTTTTTCTGACATCACAGCTCCGCCTTCCACCCGCTGTTTCCCCCAAGATAGTTTTGTTCTTTATCTATCCAACCACTCTAAAAGTCAGGGAGGGCTTCTGCTGGGTCTCACGGACACGTTTACGACAGCCGGATGGGATCTTGTTCCCGGAGTTCCCGTGGGAGGCCTGCGCTCTGCGGCCGGCCCCGGCGCCTCTGCATGATAAAGAAAGCCCTTATTTCTCTGAATATTGCACGCTTTGTTAGGTTAGGCCTGTGTGAGGCTAGAGAGCGGGCCTGAAATCAGGTGGTGGATTTGGCGGCCCGTGTAGAGGTAAAGCTGAGCTGTCTGACCAGGTGAAAACGCACAAAGAGGACTACTTCACCCGCACTCCATCTGACGCTAACTAACTCAAGCTGAGACCTCCTCCAGGAACTCGGTGAGCACTAAATAATGGAAAAGCCATGCAGAGGGAAGACTGTGGCAGTGGGCTGAGGTACGTCAGGGAAACACAGGATGCCACTTTGAAGCTGGAACTTTTCCAGAAGCTTTCAGTCTCCTTAGCTCAGCTCTGGACTAGGATGGGTTCCAGTTGGGTAGAAATCAGGTCCTGTGTGTCTGACATCAGATTCGGGCTAAGATGAAGGCTTCCAGTTGATGCTTTTTATTGAAAAGGATGTCCACTGATCCTCAGCTCTGACGGGTGTAAGCAGCGTGGTGCCGTGACACTTCTTTGTCACGCATATTCATCTCAGAGCTGCTTTCACCAATCAGACTGTTGGCGGAGCAGCAGGATGATCTTGGCACTTGCATCTAAGGATATGGCTACATGCTGGGAGGTTGAGTTGGGTTTTTAGGAGTGGGCTCAGGCTAAACTCTGCGGGAAACAGTCAGGTAAAGAGACGGAGTATTCGGTGTGTCGTTTGGCGAGCTCGCTGCGGCTGAGACGGGACAATCAGAGACAGGGAGAGAGTTTGGAAACTGCTAACAGGGCTTCCAAAGTGATAGGTGGGTGTGGCCTGGAAAGCCCTGGAGGTGGGGTTCATTTTCCTAATATGGAGGGAAGCACTTTCATCAGAGGAGCCAGTGGGTGGAGCCTCTGGAACTGGGGTAACGGATGGAGGTGTTTCTGCGTTTGCGCCACAAAGACCTGCGCAGTCATTTCATTGGTGCCTCAAACAAACGGCTTCAGACAGAAATGAAGAGACGCGAGCGCTCAAAGGCACGGCAGCGCCGCCCAGCGGGTGTCCTGCTACGAAAAACACCGCCGTACCTTCTCCTTCTACGGGCGGGCGCAGACGCAGCTTCTGAACCGAGCATGTGCAGACGTGACACTGGAAGCGATGTTTCTCCTCCTCTCCGCTGTCGCCTCTCAGCCGCACAAAAAGAATCGAGGGGGACGCCGAGGCGAGGGCAGGTGACGGTCGGGGAGGGCGAAAGAGGCATAAAAGGACAGAGATCAAACTACGTGCCAACTTTGACGGGAATAGATATCTCAGTAGATTTATACATAGACATGCAAGTCATTTTTTCTCTCTTTGAAGTTATTTACAATAATTACATACACAAAGAATCCAGTTTCAGTTTGACAAAATTGCGAGCATTCAATATTCAATATGACTACTATTATTTATGATAACATAACTCCTTTTGTACTTCTTTAAATCATTGCTATTATAGAATCGCCTCCCTTTTTTAAAGTTTTTCTCTTTGTTTGATCACTTTGTGTGAAGCTGTTCGGTCTCCCTCTGGGTTTTTGCAAATGTTTACTGCATCTTTATTTGTCTTTTATGGTAATAATCATAATAATAATAATAATAACAATAATAATAATGAGGATAACAATTGATTTGAGTGCCTTCCTACTTGCTATGGTATGATTGTGGGCGTGGTCTATATGTGTGCCCCCTCCCCTAACCCCTCCCACCCCCCCACTAGGGAAAAAAAAACACTGATATAAAGCAAATACTGTCAGAGAGCAAAAGGACGAACGTGTGAGCATCAAATGAAAGAGTATCGAGTCACAGCTGCAGCTCAAAGCCACAACAAAGAAACATTTTCATTTTCTCATCATCCAGAGCAGGGCGCTGAACACGTTTTGGTTTTTGAAAATAGTTTCAGGAAGACAAAAATCATCGTAGAGCGGGTTTAACCGTGCGACAGCGGAGGAACAGAAACACACGGCGTAGCGTGGGTCCTCACGGTCTGTGAGCTCGGCGTCTGCTGAAATCTGGAAGACAGACGCAAGTGCTCGTGAGTTAGTTACAGAAATAACTGCAGAGCATGGAAACATGACCCCGAAGTACGGGATGGCACCATGCTGCGTTATTTCTGCGCAGGCTAATGGCTAACAGCTAACGGTAAGTCAATCTTTGGAGTCTTGGTGTCGCGCTCAAACTCTCTCCACGTGATTTTTTCCAGCTTTCTGCACCCCGCTCTGTCAGAAACTGTACAAAGCCAACAGAAACGACAAAGAAAAGCCGTAACGGCAGCGCAGCCACGTACGTACAGTTATAGAAATGCAGTATGTTGGTGTAAGATTTATATATATATATATATATTTATATATATTCTTGCGTATATGTGCGACTTCAGTTAACAAGACTGCAGTCATTTATCACACACAGGAAAAATGCTCACTGTAGGTTTATGGGAGACGCTGCACTTTATCTCTGCTGCACATACGTGAAAGAAAAGGAAGGATTTATTCCAAACCTTCGAGCCTCGTTTCAGGCGGCGAGTCGCTGCTAACAGCAATTTTAGACCAGCGCTTCTCACTCTGCCTCACAGGGTTACAAACGGGGATGTCGTCTTTTAAGAAAATGACCAAATGCAGCTGCACTAAAAAGAATCTAAAATACACCATCACTTTATGGATCAATTTTTTTCTCTGCAGATTTAAGCGTTTTCTTTTTAGCTGCATGTGAGGGCGCAGCAGAGCTAACGACTGATAGCTTAAATGGTGCTTTGGGTGCTTGAAACTCTGTGACCTGCAGAGGAGCGTTGGTCCTGGAGCATGAACACAACTGGTAAACAAGCTGTATATAAAATAATGACACCAAAATAACAAGAATTAATAACTCAAAGAAAAAAGCACACCATCGTCTCCGTTTGTGCCTCGAGCGAAGGAGAAGCGTACACGTGCTTTGGAGATGATTATGCATCATATTTTCCACTAATGAGACAACAAAAAATAAAGGTGGAAGGAGGCTGTTGTGGTGTGAGATAACGAGGCTGGTCGGTTTAATTGATGGACAAGTCAACGTACTGTGAGGGCTGGCGGTGGGCGGGGGGGGGGGGGGGGGGGGGGGCTGGACTTTTGTTTTTATTGTTCCTCTGTTTTCTATTCATATATTTATTCTCCATTTGTGACGATGATCTCAGTGTAAACTCGACTTGCGTTGTGCTCTTTGAGATTAGCGGCGAACGTTTTGAGGAGAGGGCGGAAACGCTTTGGTTTGAATCGAATCAACACAACAACGGTAACAGTGAGCATGGCGGCTTCAGACAGTTCTCCTCTCTGCTGTCGCAGTTTCAAAAATAATTGTGGGATTTGTGAAACCGGCTGAGACCCGCCGACCTGCAGTTGGACGCTTCACACATTGAAACAAACTCGTGCTGCTTCAGCACACACACACACACACACCCGCACATTTATTCACCAATCTTGTTTCACCAAAGACGAAGTGAGGCATGCTGCACACACACGAGGCCGGTCAAAGAAGTAACGCTCGTCCACGAACACAACACAAATGCAACAGTGGAAGCGAACAGGCAGAAATCAGGTGGTAACGGTGGCATCTGAACCTAGCGGGAGGGCTGGGTTCAGTGTCGGGGTCACGGGGAAGCAGGATGGGAGCGTGTTCGAAAATTTAACCTTTCACATTTATGTATCAAACCGTTCTTTAAAGAAAACAGTGTAAACAATGATTTCAACAACGTGTCACAAACAAAACCTATGTGAAGTGTTTCCATAGAAACCAACAGGTCCAATGGGCGGTAAAGTGCACGACATGGACGGGGAGGTGGGGTACAAAAAACACCATCATGCAAACTCCACAACGCTTTTGCATGCCTTTTTTTATTATTATTATTATTATAATTAGTACACACAGCGGGATGGGCGGGGCCTGCAGGGCAAAGGGAAGGGGCAGACTCCACCCCCTCAACATCATCTTTTTGTACAACGAAACATCTACAACACAACGGGAAAGGGGAGACGAGAGGACGGGGGAGGGCGCACACTCGGACAAACATTTTAACCTTCACCAAGCTGTTTATTTAACCGTTAATGCCTGCGTGGTTTTTGTGAGGTTTTGTCCGTGTTTTCGAGAGGATGGCGGCAGGACCTGATGGGTGACTGCCGGACAGGAACGGGAACTTTACAGAAAACACACACACACTCACTCACTCACTCACACATGGAAAATCAGTGTCAACAAGCTGGCTGGTGCTATGACGGCATCCTCACATCCACCACAATCACCAAAGCAAGACTACCGCGACGACTGTGACGCCACCTGGACAACCATCAACCGCCGAGAACTTGGAGCTGAAGCAACTACTGAGCGGCTGAGATGGAGCTGATGGGCAATGAAAGAAACACTGTGATGAAGACAGCCAAGAGAAACTTGAGTTTAGGTTCCCTGCATGTCTAAGAGAGTCATGAGATGTGTAAATTCAGGTAAAACAAGCACACTGGGTCTGATTTACAGGAGAAAGTTATATTTAATCCACCGGTCTACATTTGAAAAGCCAGATGGAAAACACTTAAAACCAGAATGAAGCCAACAACACAACAGCAGAGAAAAGTGCAAGATTGATCTAAATCTACTGACAAGTCACATGAACAGACATCTGTTGGATTTTACTCTTTGGAGGAGTCGGGTGGGGGGTGGGGGTATCTGCGAAGCTTTGGTGAACACACGTTTTGGTTTTAGGAAGCCAAAGAATTAACTCCACTCATCTCCAAACTTTAAGCTAACAATCGTCTATACAGCACCACAGACATCTAAAGCTAATGCTAACTATTGTCATGGGCGAGAAAATACACGTATTCCACAAAACATTGACTACTTTCTGACGGTTGCTCATTCTGGCCAAAACGGACAAATGCAGCAAATATTTGCCAACTGTTAAACAGTCCATAATGTTAGCTTCCTGTCAGAGCAGATTTCTAAAGAGCAAGCAAGCCAAAAACAGCTTTGACTTATGAAACAAAGATTCATGAAAGGCAGCCTATTCTGCTTTTTTTTAATTAGTCTGTCATATAATCTTAAAGACAGATGTTCATGCTAAAAGGTTCAAATAATTAACTGAACTTCAAAGTAATTGCTCAGAAAAAATAATGGAAAACTGATATTCAGGGAAGTTTGAAACCATGTGCACGATGTTTGCTAAGTACAGCTCATCAGCACCGGGCACTGGCTCTCCACAGGCTTCCCAAAGCCGGCCAATCCGGAGCTAAAGGGCCTTGTTTCAGAACTGCAGGGCTGTACGAAGCAGCAGTAAAAGATCAGTCAGGGTGCAGAAAAAAATCCAGAGCTTGAACTGAGCGGAATAGATCTCTATGAAGTAGCTTTCACATTAAACCGGAGAAGACACCACTGAACAAAACTAATCTCATGAACACTGAGCGTGAGGTGACTCTGTGGCCTTTAAGGTGGTATTTGGAGACGTCATCCAGCAGAGGCCTCAGCAGAAGTAGATGAACCTCCGTATCACAGAGCCTGAGCATAGACGACCCTCCCTCTTCAAAGCCACAGTTGGTTACGTTAGCACAGGCAGCATTGTGATCTTCAGCCTCATGTCAAACCACCTCACTGGAAACAAAACCAGGTCTACTTTTATAGTACAGAGTCCTGAAATGTAAGAGTGGGTCTGTTAACCCCATCGGACTCTGATTGACTTCTGAATAACTTCTTTCACTCAGTTATAATAATTAGCTTATGTTTAACTGGCACTCTCGTTCGTGTAAAGAGTGATAGTCCTGCAGACATACCGCTAACTGCTAATGCAACAAATTCTACTTTACAACCGTCTTTGTCCCAGTGCCAGTCTGGACACACAAAAAAATGTCTTTAATGTTAAAAAAAGGAAGAAAACTGATTACTGATCTCTAAAGAGCCGCTTCTACGCAATCTACACAAAACACAAGCTAACACTATAGCATGCTAAGCAACGCAGTCACTGGCTTGATATGTAACATTGGGAAGTTCACAAGTTTGGGGGGGGGGTTCCAGTGTGTCTGCATGGAAGGTCAAATGTGGTGTTCATGCATGTTCTACTGCTGCATTTGATAGATTGTGGAAGTTGGAAACCAGAATTGGGAATGATATCCAAGTGGTTGACCTTCCCTCAGGCTTGCTTTGCTGACAGCACAACAGTGGAAAAAGCTGATAAAGATATTTTGATGGCAACAAACACAGCTTGAATTCACTTTAACCCATAACCAACATCATATTAATCGGGAAACCTTCCCAAGCAAAAGATGTCCACTGGTGGTGTTTCCTTTTCTTTATTTCTTCTTTTTGGGAGATTGGAAATTCCAAGTTCCTAGTTGCTATCAAATGCAGCATATGTTGGGAATTTAAATGAATGTGTGCGTGTCACATGTTCCACCTTCCACAGAGAAAATCCACCAATAGGAAAACCTTCTGCTGTTCAGTAGCACCTGTGCAACTCAGGCATTCAATTGGTGCAGATGAAAAATCACAGTCCTCAAACATACGCAATCACACTCAGGGCTGCAGGTAGGATCCGGGCGAATGCTTCAAAACGTACAGACTAAACATTAACAGCTAAATCGTGTCAGGCCGATACGTCACGGGACGCGTCACACGCACCAAAACAGCAGCACCACGGAAACAACGAAGCAACAAACGTTCCCCATCAAGAAACAGAAAAAGCAACGATATCACCGTGACACTCAGGTAATCAGGGCAACCAGCGTTTCTTAGTGTTCTAGTTACATTTGTTTTTCTTCTTTACTTTTTAATGTGTTCTCTTCATTTTTTAGAATCTTCCGGAAGAACAGTTGTGACAGCTTCGAGATGACACCCGGCCTCAACTACCATGGATCTATAGCAATCAGCGTGATCAGATCATTGAAATGCCCAATCCTCATTGGCTGTCTCAGTTATGGGGAGGCAGGACAGCTCGTCCTCATGTTTTTCTAAACTGCATAGATAAACTCTCCCTCGTCTCCCATGCTCCTCTGAAACCTCCTAACTCCCTTCCTCCCCACCATTCACCTGTCAGTCAAACGTCACGTTCCTTTCTGCTGCTGGCCAATCAAATTCAGCTGGACAACCAGAGGCCCTCCCTCCCCCAGCTCTTTGGTTGGATAGGTTTGACAAAAAGGGAAGGTTCCTGTCGTGGACACCTGCCATTTTGTGGTGACACTCCCCCTTTTCCAACCAGTCAGCTGGTTCGGAAAAATAGCTCAGAGGGAAGCATGTCACGATCAACATCCTCGGCGCGTTCTAAATGACGCGTGGCAGGTCGGGCTTCGCCAGTTTAAGCTAATTTAATTGGCTGACTGAGGTGAACACCAGGAGTGAGCAACCAATGAGAGGTGGTCTAAAGAGGCAGCTGAGTCAACAGTGAAGTCCCTCTCAGAAACAAGGGGACAAGGCTGGTTCTACCAAAGCCGGAGGGTGCTTGTTCTGCGGGCCAACATTCCGGACCTTAGGTTGCTTGTTCCTGTCTGCGCTCTGGAACAGAATATGCTTCAGAGCACAGCTTCAGAACACTCCAGAGTTCCGGAATGTGATGGAAAAGTTGTTTTGTTGTTTTAAGCTTGTTACCGAAAGCGCTAAGCTCCGGAGCCTCTATGGGCAGAACTCCCACCCAGCAGCCATCACATCACTGTCCTCGGAGACTCCGGAAAAACGAAAGAAACTTAAAAAATAAGAAAAGAGGCAAAACAAGCAAACAAACAAATAAATGTCATATTATAGGTCATCGGTTTTTACAGGTAGCTAACCCATGTGTTGTTTCATGTTCAATACATTTACATGTACATCTGTAATAAATAGGTTTATTTGTACCCTCTTTTGTATATGTTGTGTAGTCAGTCAGCTATAATGTGATGGCGTTTTTCTCATGTTTTTTTCTTGTTTTTTGAACCCCACCCGAACCCGTGGTGTTTCCTCTTATCTGTGATTGGACTGTTATCTCTTCCTAGCTGATTGGTTATCTGTCTTGCATTTGTGTTTCAAGTTTTTGTGTCGTCGTTGGTATTTCTTTTCTCTGCTGGCTGTCGGTCGGACGGTCGATCAGTCGGTGTTTAGTCGTCACGGCAGCAGGTGGCGGAGCATCTTACATGCCCAGCGTGCCACCGATGGACGATGCCAGGACCACGCCGAGGATGACACAGCAGATGATGATCATGATCTTCTTCTGCAGGGCGACAAGAGAAAGCGGAGAGGTGGTGTCATGGTTTGACTTCAGAGGCAACATGATGTTTATGGACAGCTGAAGAACAAGTCTTAAAGTCTAGGGACAAAAGTTTTTACACTTGGCTGTAGTGGCCTGCAGGGGCAACTCCTTTGTAAAACAAAGGCTGACTTGTTTTAGCTTCTATCCAGTGGGGAAAATAAGTATTTGATACACTGCTGATTTTGAAAGTTTTCCCACCTACAAAGAATGGAGAGGTCTGTAATTTTTATCATAGGTACATTTGAACTGTGAGAGACAGACTCTAAAAAACGTTCCAGAAAAATCACATTGTATGATTTTTAAATAATTAATTTGCATTTTATTGCATGAAATAAGTATTTGATGCAATAGAAAAACAGAACTTAATATTTGAGTGAAGGAGTTGGCCAAAATCTTGCGATACATGACCCCATCCATCCTCCCTTCAATACGGTGCAGTCATCCTGTTCCCTTTGCAGAAATGCACCCCCAAAGTATGATGTTTCCACCCCCATGCAATAGGGTTGGGATGGTGTTCTTGGGGTTGCACTCATTCTTCTTCTTCTTCCTCCAAACACAGCGAGTGCAGTTGATACCAGAAAGCTCTATTTTGGTCACATCTGTCCACATGACCTTCTCCCCCATCCAGATGGTCACTGGTGAACTTCAAACTTCAAAACAACTTCCATTTTCTAATTGATTGATTGAGTATGTGGACAGGTGTCTTTTATACAGATAACAAGTTCAAATGGGTGTAATTAATACAGGTAATAAGTGCAGAATAGGAGGGCTTCTTAAAGAAAAACTAACAGGTCCGTGAGAGCCAGAATTCTTGCTGGTTGGTAGGTGATCAAATACTTATTTCATGCAATAAAATGCAAATTAATTATTTAAAAATCATACAGTGTGATTTTCTGGATCTTTTTTTGGATTCTGTCTCTCACAGTTGAAGTTAAAAATTACAGACCTCTTCATTCTCTGTAGGTGGGAAAACTTGCAAAATCAGCAGTGTATCAGATACTTATTTCCCCACTGTATGTAACAAGCTGCAGCTTTGGTTGTAACATAAATGGAGGCTCGTCCGGGATTCTGGAGACTTTACCTTGCGAGCCTGGCTCTGGTATTTCACGGCCTTCTTGGTGTCAGAGACGGCTCGCTCCACGTAGTCGACGGAGTGTTCCACATTGTACTCGATTCTGTCAATCATCTCTCCCTGAAAACACACAGGAGGCAGAAGTTAATCTGTGCTGCCAAATCAGCATCTGCTGGGTTGCATTACCTTCCTGTTGCATCATAGGACACACCTGGCTCTCGACCAGCATGGCCATGTCGACGAACATGTCGTGCAGCTCGCGAATGCTGTTTTCCAGCTTGATGATCTCAGTGTGTCGGGTCTCGATCTCATTCAGGGCCTGCTTTGTCATCTGAGAGTCCATTTTGATCTGTTGGGCACAGTTACACAAATCACTACTCTGATGTTTGAACGGGCTCACAAAGATTTTAATAACAATGTAACTTGATGAATGGTGACTCCTGATTGGAGCAGAGGAAAGAAAAAACAGAATCTGAACAGTAACTGAACAGATACTCACCGTCCTGTCTCTCTGTATCCATCCATCAACATAAAACTATTTTCCATCACTTCATTTCCACTTCGCCATTCTTTTGATCATAATTAAAGCTACTCTGAGTGAAGCACAGCACTTCCTATAAACCTTTCAGATGTTAGGACCGAAAGTGTTTTTCCCCCTACACTTTGTTTTGTGCTTTTCACATTAAAGCGCCTAATTCCTATTTCATTTTGTTGCCTTTTTTCCATTTTCATCTGCACAGCCTTGCAAATTAAAAGTTTATTATAAATTTTATTGTTAAAAATCTCTGTGGAAAGGCTTTCTACTGTGAAACATCACTCCCTGACATCTTTCGATTTGAAAGCCATTGGACTGATTTTATTTTGGAAAAACACTGCAGAAATGTTTTGCTGAAGGTTTAAATTTCGTATTAATTTTATTTCAGTACAGAATAACACGTCCCGACAGTCTTTCAAATTAAAATTCCATCATTTTAGTTACTTTTGGATGGATGAGTACAACCCAACACATCCTACAAATCTCTCACATTAAAAGCCTATCAACTACTTTTCACCTGGTTTTATTGTGAAAAAAAATTTTTTTTTAGGTTCCTTTTTTTTTTTTTTAAAGAAAAATATACAAAAATCAAGAATGAGTTTAAAATTAAAAGATTTTCAGTGGTAAAATTTGTGTCCTGAAAATCCCTGAAAGGCTTTAACTGAAAAATCTTTTGAGCTGTACCGAAGTATTAAATTTTCTTGATAGTTTCTTAATAGTTAAATAGTTAAAGGCACAGTGTTGAGAAATAATAAATATTGAATGTTTTTAACAACATCAAATGAAATATTTTACAGGTTAAAACTTCTAACAGCACCAAACATTTTGTTTTTAACTATGTTGGATAAAATTGTGACCTTTGACCTCCAGTTTGAGAATGACTTACCTGTGTACAGTAACTGAACACCTGCTGTGAATCTGTTTCTTACTGACCTCTACTGGTTGTCCCAGTCACTACACTGTGACATCACAAGTGGGTTTGGTTTCAACCAGAGGAGCTCAGTGTTGATTGGCAGGTCAGTGTGCAGTTAGTCACCTGCAAACATGGGAGCTTTTAATCTGAAGGAGCAAGAGCAATATAAGGAAACTCCTTCAAAATAAAAGCTTCTGCAGCTCCCATCATACCCCTCCCCCTCCTTCTCCTTTCTGTCATGTGACAATAGCCGTGTTCACCTGATGTGTCAGCGCACCTCGTGGCCATTCTGCATCCCAGACACTTGCTGAGGGTGACGCCAAGATGCAGAATTGCACAGGTTAAACTGACCCAGGTGGGCTCAGGTGCGGTGCTTACATCATCGGTGAAGATGGCCAGCTTGCCACTCTCCAACATGTCCTCAAGCTCCTCGTTGGTGGTGGTTCTTCCAGCTGCAAAGAGAAAGCACACACATTAACGCACACATTAACAGAGACATCGGTGTGCCGGTTAGAAAACTGCAGTCAAATCAAAGCTGGCAACATTAAGAACAGGCAAATATTTCACATGAAATTTCTCGATCCTCAACACATCAGTAACCCAGTTACTACCAAAAAACCCCAACATCCTAGAAGTACTTTGATAAATAATAAAAATATCACTATAATAATGTCTGAACCTGACATCGTGTCATTCTGGCGTCACTGCAGCGTTTTACAGAAACTGTGGCTGAGGGTCACATTCTTCCCTCTGGCTTTAATAACTTGCTTGCAGCACACAGACTGCTCACGATCTGACAGAAAATCACGCTTTGTCTCCTCACCACACTGCGGACCAATAGCTGAAGTACATGAAGATTCAAATTCACGGTAGGAAACATTTTTATGACTAAAATATCACATCTGCACATAGAAATGTACAGCCACTCAGTCACCGAAGGGTTAACCCCTTCAGTCACGATACAGCATTCATCTTCTGCCTACATAATCTTTTCAGGTAGGAGATGTCAGAAATGAATATTGCAGTGTGTAACTACAGAGAGCGATGTGCACAGTTGTGTAGGTGAAGACTGAAAATGCTCCCTGATGTTAAAGCAACACAATAAAACTTGGATGTTGTCTTGCACACATCTCTACATGTCCCTCATCGCTTGTTTTATCGGCCTGAACATAATTCAGTGGAAGATTTGAGTTAAAGAAATTACTGGTAAAAACTCTTTGGTCATGTGGTTTGCGTGATCCCACAGCTCCTGGCATTAAAATATTTGCACTGAAAAACCAAAAGCCTGCAGATAAACTTTGTAGATTTGTGAGCCACATAAAAATGTATGAAGGGCCACATGTGATGTAAAACCACAAAAAAATCCAAATAAATTGAATTTTTTCAAATAAATGAGCAGTAATTATCACGCCTGCTGGATGTCCACAAACTTTTGGCCATGCAGCGTAATCCTGGCAGCCGTGTGAAGGTCAGCTGCTGTTGGACTGCTGAGAGAAAAATAGCTGCACTCCTCCCTCTGCAGTGTTTATCTGTCTGCATCTGTGTGTGTGTGTGTGTGTGTGTGTGTGTGCGGTCTGCCTTTTAGTCTTATTTGAAGCTGTGTGTCTGTGTGTGTTGTCCTGTGATGTTTATCTGCAGACTGAGTTGACCTCATTTATTATTTACTGTCAACCATCAAACTGAGAGGCTGAAGAATGGAGCCAACACTGAAGCTCCAAACCTGCAGTTCCTCTGCAGTCCAGCAGAGGCTCCACAGTGAGGCCGTCCCCATACACTCCCATGTTAAAGTGTCTGATGATACAGCAGTTTACAGCCTCATACAGAGACGGCTCTGGTAGCTGAAGGAGCAGAAGGTTCACACGGCAGCAGTGGAGGTCCGGCATCATGGTCTCTAATGTGGAGCTCCACTATGGCAGCTGCTGCAGGCCTTCTGGGGGTTGGGGGGGGTGGCTTTGAGTTACCACTCTGTTTATTAGTTTGTTTGCTTTTCAAGGTCACCAAACAAAGAAGAATTAGAGTAAACAATGCTTGCATTCGGTGTGTGTCTGTGTGGGTGTCATTAGTATTTAACAAGGCTTTATGTCATTTATGGTTCCTGCACTCCAGCTCTGATGTTTGGAACAAATGCAGTGGTTTTACATACTAGATATAGATCGTTTTTTAAAGTTATTATATATCATCAGACTCAGAAGTGGACGGGCATTTCTGCTTATACTGCTTTTCTACTCCTACTGAGCACTCAGAGCTTTATCTGTCTCACAAATGCACCTAGAGCCAATTCAGAATAACCTTTGAACCTTCGAGCTGACAGGTGACCTCTAACCTCTCCACAACTGTGGTGCTGATATACACAAGAGATTCATAAAAAAAAAGTTTTGAATTTAATTTAAACAGTAAAACTCAAATTTGACTAAATTTTATTTTGTATTTGGCTGATAATGTTCCTTAAACTCGAGGAGTTTGGCATGTTGGTGGCATATTGTTGGCATGTTGGTGGCATATTGTTGGGATGTTGTTGGCATGTTCTTGAGATGTTAGCACAGTGTTGGCATGATGTTGGCGTGTCGTGCGCTCACTGATCTCCAGCTGTCTCTGGATGCGGTCCTTGCAGCGGTCGCGGTACTTGGACTGCGTGGTGTTGTACTCAGTCATCACTTCCACAAACTTGCGTGACAGTGTCGAGTGCTGCAGGAAGACAGAATGCAGTAAGCAAAGCGGTTCTTTCCCATTTCAGGGTTTGCAGCTTTCAGCTGGAACATCATTCCAGCCTCAGTAACACTTGAGCCATGAATTCATATTTAAAAGTGTCTGTTATTGGATTTCTATTAAAACAAGACCATCACTGATGGGGATATCCTCCCACCATTAATGAAAATATAAAATGAGTGTAGAAGTGAGGATAACATTACAGGCCCATTTTAAAACCTTTCAGCAAAAATCTTATTACTTTCTACAGAACTATTTTGCCCAGACAGATGGACATATGAATATTGCATTGTGCATCTTTGAAGAGTAAAGAACACATATACCAAATTCGCACCACAGCTCCTTGTAGTTTTGGAGTCTGTAGACTGGAAAGGTAAAACCTTGTGGACAGATTGCTGGGACAGAGGGACGGACAGATGGATGGTATGACGACAACATTCTCACACTTTATATCAAGTGTGAGGATAAAAAAGTATTTGTAGTTTTATTGCTGCATTATTGTGTTTTTGTTGTGTTTTTTAGTTCATGTTAATCCACTGAGGTCCTTTCACTTTGATTTGTTTTCATTTTTGTGAAGACCTTCGGTCTGAAATTTCCCATGTTAATGAAGTTTATTATCATAAATCACAGCCTAATATTATCATTAATATGTTGTCAGTAGTATATAAATGTTGGCATAACTTAAGGTTTTGCTTGAATGTTGGGAGAACACATAAATTTGGGAACTGGTGGGAAAATTTGTGCGTGATAGAAAAGTCTAAAGAAAACACAAAAATCTGCTCAGCCTGCTAAACTGACAGATCACACAGTCTGGTTCTGTGTTTGTGTCACATGATCAAATATTTATTTATAAACCTCAGCCATACGTTTGCATGTTCCAAACTTCCAGAACATTATTTTCCAAATGGAAAAATATCCTGATGTCAGAGCTCTTCCATGGACCTGTGTGCACGTGGAGAGGAGGCGAGGCTGAGTGTGTGAAATACATTTACCACAAAAGAGTTGAATGAATGATGCTACAGCATTTGTTTTTACTGGGGGGTGGTGCATACCCCCTGAAATCTACACCTCCATCCCTCCATTGCTTATCCTGGTGGGGGATGGAGGGCATTCACTGTGGGGGGTGGGTGTTGGTTATCCCAGCTGACATAGGGCCTGTTGCAGGGCCAACACAGAGAGACAGACAGCCTCACTCACTCACATTCACACCTATGGGCAATTTAGTGTAGCCAATTAACCTAACACAGGAAGAACATGCAAACTCCACACAGCGAGAGGCCTGGACCAAGGTGGAATTGAACCCAGGCCTTCCGGATGTTCGTCTAACTGTGAGGCAGCTAACCACTGCGCCACCGTGCTGCCCGAAATCTACACCTATTTACAGTATATGATACATTTAGACCAGCAAAAGAAATTAAACAGCACTAATTAATGGAAGCTTTTACTCATTAAACGGTGGAAAATTAGTTATTTCATCTCCTGTGTGTGTTTGTGTGTAAGTGTTATAACTGCACAGTTACACATATACACACACATACACACATACATGGATCCGTGGTTGTATAAGCTGCTGTTAATGGTGTTGCATTTCTCCTTCTCCACCACCAGGAGGCAGCAGGGAGCAGAGTGATGGAGAGAAGTGGGGGGGGGGGGGGGGGGGGCGCAGCAGCCAATGACAGAGCAGAATACTGCAGGGTCAAATTACAGACAAATCATGAGACGAGCTGTGGAGGCGAGGCGGCGCTTGGAGAACACAAATAGCACCGTCACATGTTTCCTGTGAAGAGACGCACATGCTCAGTAGGATGTTAGAGCAGAGAGAAGAACTCCAACTGAAAATCCAGCAGGTGCAGCATGAAAGGAGGGATTCCTGCGCCAGCTGACAACAAGGGGTCAAAGGTCGCCTTTTATATGCAGGGGCTGTTACGTTTCCTGTTGGAAGAGCATTTAAATGACCACAGAGAGAAGAAAAAGACACACAAATAGGACGACTAATGACGACAAAGAGCCACGAGACAAAGAAAGAAACAAAGAAACACAAACTGCCTGAAAGGAGACAGAAGCAGGCAGATGGAAAATAACCTGCTTACATCCACCTGGTCAGAGGAAACCCATGATGGGGGAGGGGCTGGTTTAATTGTTGGCAGTTTGGACTCCCAAACAGAAAAGCTTTTACCAGGAAAACTGACGTAAAATCAATGAATGAGGCTTTATCTGAAAGCTAACATGCTTCAAGCTTATAGTTAGGGCTGGATCAGGTGACCCTGAACCCTCCCTTAGTTATGCTGCTATAGGCCTAGTCTGCTGCGGGGTTCCCATGATGCACTGTTTCTTTTCATTCACCTTTTTTACTCTGTTTATAATCCACTCTGTATTTAATCATTAATTATTATTAATTATTATTATAAAGCACTGCTGCCTCACAGTTAGAATACCATCTGGAAGGCCTGGGTTCGATTCCACCTTGGCCCAGGCCTCTCCCTCTCTCTGTGTGGAGTTTGCATGTTCTCCCCGTGCTTGCGTGGGTTTCCTCCGGGTACTCCGGTTTCCTCCCACATTCCAAAGACATGCATTTACTGGGGTTAGGTTAATTGGCTAATCTAAATTGCCCATAGGTGTGAATGAGCGCGTGAATGTGAGTGTGAAAGGTTGTCTGTCACTCTGTGTTGGCCCTGCAACAGGCTGGCGACCTGTTCAGGGTGTACCCTGCCTCTCGCCCTGTGACAGCTGGGATAGGCTCCAGCCCCCCCGCGACCCTTAACAGGATGTGCGGAAGCGAATGGATGGATGGATGGATGGATATTATTAATCTCTCTCTCCCCCCCCTCAGCAGATGACCCCCCCTCCCTGAGCCTGGTTCTGATGGAGGTTTCTTCCTGTTAAAGGGAGTTTTTCCTTCCCACTGTCACCAAGTGCTGCTCATAGGGGGTCGTTTAGACTGTTGGGTTTTCTCTGTATTATTGTAGGGTCTTTACCCACAATACAAAGCACCTTGAGGCGACTGCTGTGATTTGGAGCTATATAAATCAAATTGTTTAGCTCTGTATGTGGTGGGTGTTCAGAGGTTACAGGTCTCTCTGTGTGTGCTCTATCCTGATAAAACACTGATGGTCCGTCTGCGTGCTGCTCCACCTGCACTCGTCTCACCTGTGTCTTACGGATCCTGAGGTCCGCTGATGATCTGTTGAGCCCCTCCTCCTGCTCGATGCTCTGCTCGATTGCTGCAGGAACACAAACAAAGCAAAGTTAATATAAAGCTAACATCCTTAATGTGAAACAGCCAGAGCAGAGGAATAAGCGCCTCGCTCTGCACAACAGGAAACCTGCTAAGGACTCACACACTGAACGATGCTGCACATATTCAGACATAAAGCAGATTCACTGTGGGGAAAAATAAACGATGTCCTGCAGTGTCATAATTAAGACCCCATCAAATTTAACAGTCCCAGTGCCTTCTTCACTTACAGCCATGAGCTGTGATGATAATTTAAAATATTAAATATGTGAAATTATTCAGATGAAAATAGGTTGAAAAATAAAGCGGTTAAAATGTTATCCTAGTGAACTACCACTAAAAACTACAACTAGGTGTGACACTTATTTTAGTTAGATGGAACACAGATTTTGTCTCTGACAAATAAAACAATAATTACTAATAATGTTTTGTCAGTTTAGTCTTTATCTTTTTCAGAAGAAATGATCCAGCAGGCATACACGCTGAAGCCTGTCTCACTGCCATGTTCTCATGTATTATTATCACATTATCATGATATTACCTGAGAATGTATTATACCACCACCTCCTTCCTTTGGTCAGTATTTATCCTGCAGCCTGTTCACGTCAGAGGAGGATATCCCTCCCCTCCTCATCCGGCTTCATCGGCATCAACTCATCACTCCAGTGAAGCTTTATACTCGTAATATTTGGCCAGAAAAACACAATTTATTAATGTGTGAGGATATTCTTGTCTAAGGAGGACACCCACAGAGCCGAGATCACTGCAGCTCTGCAGTCTATGAGAGCCTCGACCTCAGCATCATCACCAAAGAACCTCTGATGGATCCAAGCACGAGGCTCCATCGAAGGAGACGCTCAGAGCATTAAATGAAAGAACATAAATTACTGAGTTCATTAATATGTATGTTTTTAGTTTGTGTTGGGATGAATTCAGTTAAAGATAAACTGTATTCAGAGTTTAAATCTGTTATTCTGAGATTTTTAATCCCAAACTCCAGGCCGTCCTCTTAATTCGGCTTTTTAAGGTTTCTGCAGCTGTTTATTTATGTCACTTTTAACTCATTTACTGATATATTTTCATTATCTATATTTCATTATCTCTTTTAATACACTTATGGTTTTAGTCCTCTTTAGTTGCCTTTATAATCACCTGTTACTTTTTATCTGCAGTGTTTCCATACAGAGTTTTTGGTACGACAGTGTTTTTCCTCGTGTTCCTGCTACAGTGCAGAGTATATGAGGGGCCCTGGGTGGGCGTTGAATGTCTAGGTGGGGGTGTTGTGAGGGGGATGCTTGTGCATTTTAAAATTTTTTGTTTATTTTCTGTTTTTAATGTGTACAGCACTGTGAGTTGCATCTTTATGGTATGAGAAGTGCTGTAAAAATAACGTTTTGATTGCAAATTTGAAATGAAACAAAATAATTCAACCTGAAAATAAAATAAAAATAAGAATTAATAGAAAACAAACTTCTTATAGAGGCTTCAACCTTCATGTGGACTTTTTCAGAATAAATAATCCAGACAAATGCAGGAGGGCACACGGATGGCTTTGGAGCCATTTAGCTGCAGTAAAATGAACTGTTTTCTTTTATTTTGTGTTAATTTGGGAGAAATTATGCAGGAGAAATTTCAGTGTGTAAATATTTTTTTTTTTTAATTTATCTTATTTGCTCTTTATGTGTTCCCCAAATGACCTAAGCAGCTGCTTTTTGTCTCACCCTGGGTACCTGCCCCACAGTTTGAGAACCACAGCTTAAAAGTGTGAATAGTGTGTTTGGTGTAAGCTGAAGGGAGCGATGCAAACGGACTGGTTCTTATTTAGTGTTTTTCTAGTTGAGCACTCAAATCGCTTTATACAACATGTTTGCATAGAAACACTTTATTCTACATCTACATGTTTTCTATCTACCATTTACACACATTCACACTCCAATTAATACATTGGGAGCAGCTCGGGGTTCAATACCTCGCCCAAGGATACTTTGGCATGCGGACTGGAGCAGCCAGGAATTGAACCAGCATTCTTCCAATTAGTAGATAACCTGGTCTACCCCACCCCCTTCAAGTCACAGCCACCCCAGACTACTGACCTACAGTTGTAACAAGCTGGGCCACCTGAAGGGGGCGATGCAAAGACTATGGCCCTACAATTTGGCTGCAGATGTACTCATGCAAGGTCAGATGGACTCAGATCTGTGAGGCATGAATAAAATGAAAAGAATATCACAGCTGAACATTAACTCAGCTCATTGGCTGTGTGTGTGTGTGTGTGTGTGTGTGTGTGTGTGTGTGTGTGTGTGTGTGTGTGTGTGTGTGTGTGTGTGTGTGTTTGGACACCACGATAACTGGCAGGTCTGTCCTGGTGTCATGTGACTCTGATGTCAGTTTGTCTCCAGCATTTGATGAGATGAACTGAAACACTTACATAATGTTTTCCACTGAGTCTCTGTTCTTGTTTTACATACATTGTGGGGACCCGTGTCTGAATGTCAAACTGTGAGGACTTCAGTTATTTTTGGACACAGGCCCCCATAATGAAAATTATTAAATCTTATGCTGAGGACCTGGTTTAAGGCAGGGATACGGCTCCATGAAATTAATGCAAGTCAATATCTTGTACTGTTAAGTGATAAAAACATGAGTATATGTGTGTGTGCTTCCTGGCTCATGGCCTTGCTGCTCACTGTTGGATCCATGATGACTCAGCAATATCACATAGCACTGATGGTGTGTGCGCGCAGTGTTGGTGTGCATTTTTGTGTGTCTTTGTGACAGTGAGATGAAAACTGGGTGAGTAAGCAACAGATTGTGAGTCCTCGTGTGTTTGAGGACGATTTAGCATCTTTAGCTTATTAAAAAAAAAAACATGTTTATCTGTTCTTACGTAAAAATCTGTTGCAGGAATTTGAGACTCACACTGACCACACTAAGAACCAAGAGGAAGATAAAAAAAGAAAATCAGACATACTGATGAATATATTGACCACCTATTGAGTCTGTCTTAAGTTATATGTTTGATACTGATTGGATTTCATCAGACAAATCTATCTCAAACTTTTCCTAAACCTAACCAAGCACTTAAGTTCAGTTTTGTTTATTTAAAGGCTGGTTCACAACAACAGTGATCGTCTTTACAGCTTATACTGTGAAGACCCACCAACATTAGAAAGAGAACCCTATGAATGTGGTTAGCAACTATTGGGAAGACGAACTCCCTTTTAACAGGAAGACTCCAACAGTATACCACACTCAGGGAGGGGTAACCAGTCCTGGATATGAACTTCAGTCTTTGTGGTAAAAGTCCAGAAAATGAGTTATAGTCCTACTTTTGAATGAGGGGTTTACCACACATATCCTGATCAGTGACATCACAACCGCCAACGTAGTATTGGCCTAATTCCTCTCATCATGCCAAAACACCTCAAACCTGTGAAGGCATGGAGGCACCTCTGATGGGGTCCAGCAGTGCTGGTTTCCTGTCACCAGACACTCTTTGATTCATGTAGGCTGCAGATTGAAGCAACCATGCATTTGGCTTGTTTTGCCATGACCACTGGTTTCTAGATTTCCAGTTTTTGCGGTTTGCACAGCTCATTGTCCCAGGGCTCGTGGAATGATGATGAAATTCGGCAACTTATAGCAAAATATCTGTGAGTGACCCAAAGTGGGCGGATGCAAAGTAATGAAGTGACTTCCAGTGTGAGAAAGAAACACTGTTGACTGACTTACTGTGGGGCGGTAAATGGAAAGCCCACCAGCAACAAGCTAGCAAGCAACTAGCAACCAGTGATGAGTGAAGGCAGGATTGCCTTATGTGTGGATCGGGCTGATTATAATAACTGCCTCAAATGTTCAGAAAGCTTTATTCATAGAATTTAATAAACCTTTTGAGGTTCTTCAGGTCCGTGTCGTAGTACATGTGTGATTTTCAAATACCTGGGCGTCACTTTCAAATACCTGGGAGTCACTTTCAAATACCTGGGAGTGACCATCTCACAGGACCTGTCCTGGACTCATCACATAAACATCACTGTGAAGAAGGCCAGACAGCGTCTCTACCTCCTCAGGTGGCTGAGAGACTTCAAGCTCCCACTCAAGGTGCTCAGGAACTTTTACACCTGCACCATCGAGAGCATCATGCGTGGGAGCATCACCACCTGGATGGGAAACTGCACCAAGCAGGACTTCATGGCCCTAAAAAGGGTGGTTCGTTCAGCCGAACGGACCATCAGAACCACCCTCCCCAACCTGCAGGACATTTACACCAAGCAGTGCAGGCTGAGGGCCATGAAGATCCTAAAACAGCCCAGCCACCCCGGACACTCTCTCTTCTCCCTGCTCCCATCAGGCCGGCGTTACCGCTGCCTGAGGGCTAAGACTGAAAGGTTGAAGAAGAGTTTTTACCCACAAGCCATCCGTCTGCTCAACTCTGAGCCCTAACTGGACCATTATTGCACAATGTAAATATAATATAATATTCTATAATTCCATGTAAAAGTGTGTATAGTGTATAGTATATAGAGTATAGTGTATAGTGTGAATTACTTATTTTTATTCTTCTTATTTATTTGTGTGTGTATATATGGTTGCAGGTACAAAATACATTTCACTGTGCATTGTACTGTGTATAACTGTGCATGTGACAAATAAACACTATCTTAATCTTAATCTTAAAATTTTTTTGATTAGGTGGGCACTTTCAGCTGCTCTCTTATTTCCCAAGGTGTCACCACAGCAGATGGATCCGCATGTAGATTTGCACAGATTTGTTCCCCCTTCCTGATGTAATTTATCTGACCCATTTATCTGGGCTTGTGACCCCCCCCAAAAGCTGGATTTGTGTACACAAACTGGGAATATTTCACATAAATTATTGGCCGATAGTTTATGACTGGTTAATCTTCAGTTTGGTTTAAAATAACCACACTCAAGTAAGTGCATCATAGTAAGGGTGTGCTGTTTATAGTTATAGGGAATATAACAGGGAGGACTCTTATGCTGAGTTCACACCAAAAGCAAAGTGAAATTTTGTCCAGTGTTATTCACATGAATCTGATCGTGTTAGAAAACCACAAATATTTGGCCCCCACAGCCAACTGGTCAAGATAGAGTCCAACAAGTTTTCGGCCAGGTTGCTTGTGCCCCCATGTGTCATGACCCTGCACCCCACCAGTGGGGCATGCCACACACTTTGAGAATCACTGACCTTCACCTTTCAGAAATCAAATTCAGCTGAAATCCCAGCAGCTGATATCAGCACCAGCCCACATCAGCCAATGGCTCAGCTGATACCTGTCTACACTGAACCTCATATAGGGTGTGCCATTTAATCTGCCTTAGCATGAACACAGTTTCTGCAAGCTGCTTTGGAACCCACCTCCAACCCCAGCTCCTTCTTTTTTTAATGCTATTTGTGACTTAGTTTTCTACTCTGTGATGACACCAGTGTAAATGACTGCAGACGAGGTTATTTCAGTGTCATTCAGATGCTGTTCAGAAATACTGTGTCTTTAAAAACTGGACAGCTCTACAGTCTGAACCCACAGTCGGTCAGACATGGTGACAAAGACTTTTTAAGAACACAAATCTGCTGTGGGCGGAGTCTGTCTGTGCCCCCATCCCTCAAACACACCCTGAGGATGGCAGATCTACAGTAGGAGATGCTGCAGTGTGTGTGTGTGTTTATACAACCACACTTGTCGCCTCGCGGGGATTCCAATTATAGTTTTATCTCCAGCATCACTGCTATTCTCAGACTGCATATGTACAGTCTATGTGTGTGCACACACACACCATTATGGCGTGTGTGTACATTTGTCTGAAGGCTTCTGCATGTGTGTGTGTTTTTGCGTGTATGCGTGTCTCTGCATGTGTGTGTGTTTTTGCGTGTATGCGTGTCTCTGCATGTGTGTGTGTTTTTGCGTGTATGCGTGTCTCTGCATGTGTGTGTGTCTTTGCATGTGTGTGTTTTTGCGTGTGTGTGTGTTTTTGCGTGTGTGTATGTTTTTGCATGTGTGTGTTTTTGCGTGTGTGTGTGTTTTTGCATGTGTGTGTTTTTGCGTGTGTGTATGTTTTTGCGTGTGTGTGTCTCTGCATGTGTGTGTGTTTTTGCATGTATGTGTTTTTGCATGTGCGTGTCTCTGCATGTGTGTGTGTTTTTGCGTGTATATGTGTGTGTGTCCCTTCGATTGCTGCTAGATATATCGGCAGCACTGTTTCTGAATGTTTTCTTCTCCTGCTGATGCTGAAGGTCAGCCTGCGCTCTCATCCTGGGAGTGAAAAATGCTGTAAATCTTCTAATAAAACAGCAGCTGAAAAATCATCAGTGTAGAAATGATGCTCCCATGAGGCATGGACTCTTGTGATACCTCCTCTGTCACACCTGTTCACAGGTTTCTTGTTTTAAAATATTTTGTTGAGATATTTGTTGTGAAAGTTTTGGCCTGCTGGTGGCACTAGAGATGAGGTCAGAAGGTCACCAAAACCTCAGCACTCTTCCGCTGAGGAGCAGGAAGTCAACAAAGTTTCACATTTGTTCATTTAGAGGTTAAAGAGGAGCTCACAGGGAAATTCGGTGTAACAAAGAAGAGACGGGCCCAAAGATCCTCTGTGACCCGCATGAAGCACCAGGGCAGCATAAACCAGGGGCTGGTTAAAGAATTTACATCATCGGGTTTGAAAGTTTGTAGCCAATCACTGTCTGTTAAAAAGTTGCAGAACATCATTTTAAGGTGAAGTTCATCTTTTTGTGAGTGGAGTCGATCTGTACTGAAACCTGAAAGTGTGAAACTGCTCGTACTTCCTGTCACTGCTGCACCTTAAAAAGAACCTGTTTTTGCTGGTACTGGATTAAAGTGACTGAGCTGGTGTTCGCTCACATCAGTGTCAGTTACAGTTCTTCCACCTGACGCTGAGTGTCTCCTGCTACTCTCTCTGCGTGTTTTTGAAACGCTGAACTTTGTAACAGGAGAGTTTCATTAAAGCGACACTGTGTCTGCTTTAATGTTGTTGGCACTGATAAACTGACTGTGGCAGAGCCACTAAAATAATAACACACATTACACTGAATTTTCTTTTATCACAACTTAATTGATAATTATGCAAATGTAGTATTTTTAAATCTATTTCTGTTCATAGATCATGAAATCAGTTTCATGGACAGTTACTTTGATGAGGGGGCTGCTTTTCCTGTTTAATTAGAGCATGTCTCAGACATTTTTATCTGAAACAAGAAGGAAGATGTATTTTTTATTAGGAAAAATAAAAAGTTCTATTTAAAAACCAGAAAATTCAAAGATGAAATATTGCACAGACACACTTCTGTAAGTGATTTTATGTACAGCACTAATGCAGGGATATGTAAAGGACTTTTACTGTGAAAGGTGGGAACAGGAAGCACCCCTTTGTTACACAGGCATGGATCAAACTGGGTTTGCAGGTTGGGCAGCGATGGGGGAGCCTTTAGTTTTTCACTGCAGTTATAAAGCTGCTACATAAGGTGATACCACATCATCACCTCCGGATTGGTTGTGACCTAGCTTGGCTGTTGATTGGCTATTTTGGTGCAGGGGGTGGGACATCTGCGAGCTTCAGAGCCACAGAATTGTCTGATACAGGCGTCATTTACAGGTGATTTAAAGAGGACCATAATTCTCCTCATTTCCGGCTCCCTTTTTATGCTCCTGGACTCTGTTATAGAGCAGCTCTGCATGAGTCACAGCTCAGAATAAGCCTTCTTTGCCTTATACCTCATTTATACTTAAGGAATTATACCTGGCTGTGCACTAACGTGCTTTTTTTGATTGAAACCTTTTACAGTCCAACCAGCAAAACTCAAATGTTAAAATGACCAGAGTGACAGTCAGAGCCTCAGGCTGAGAATCACCTCTGAGGTGTCCGTCCTGGTCTTTTTTTTTTCCTTTTTGACCACAGCGGCTTTCGTTGAAAGTAGAGAGACAGGAAACGGGGGGAAGACATGTGGGCAAACTGGCGACAGGCTGAGACTCAAACCCGCACCGCCCGCACCGCAACGCGGCATATGCCTGCTCAGCCACTGAGCCACCCGGGCGCCCGTCTGTCCTGGTCTAACATGTGTGACTCTTTGCTGGCTGTAGAGGAACTAAACATCATCACTGGTGCTCAGTATGGAGGCAGAAATAAGGCGCTGGTACCATAAGAAATAAGCTACCAGACTCCAGCAGGAGTGACTCTACAAACATCACCAGGAACCAGGATTCATCCTGCTGGGATGTGATCGGAGTATGAGCACAGCCCTCCTTCAGATATTTCCCTCAGAACCCAAACTAACTTACAGTCAATAACATGAATGTCTAGACCCATGCAGTAGATGTAATACTGTAAAGTAATTAAAGGACACGTCCTAAATGTGCTCAGGAGCTCAGCTCTGTCTGCAGCAGAAAGTCGATATAAATGAGTTTGGCTATGAGCGTGTGCACTCTCATCTGCTGCTCTGCACAGGTTTCCTGCAGCTGCAGCAGACTCCACTGATCACAGCCTGATGTGTACCTTTTAATTTTGAGCGAACTTTATTGGCTGTCTTCTTGATGTCAGCTGTGAGGTCCTCCAACTCCTGCTTGGTCTCTGCAAAGGAAAAAAAATAGTTTGTTGTGAGATTTATGAACACCAGAGGTTTAAAAACAAACGTGACCCACTTGGCTCATTTCCAGCTCCTTATTTTTATTCTTGGACTCTGCTACAGCAGCTTTACACTTCAAAATGCTCCTTATTTAACTGCAGCCACTCTGCTCCTCACCCTTTAACACAACTTCTTCTAATTAGCCGCAGAAAGTTTGAACCGCATGTGGGCAGGGCTTCTGGTCCTCTATGACATCATAAAGACCCAACAGTGATAAACAGTCTGCAGCTGGAGCTTTTGGCTCACAGAGATTACTGTAAACAGATGACTCTGGTGTTTCATATAATAAGACTCATTTATGTCGACGTCCTAAAAACAAAGGACACCAACGTTTGTAAAGGTGGGCTCTGATTGAGGCCCTTTGGGTGCTGCTGTGAACAGGCTCAGCTAATAAAGCCGTTATTTAACAAAGACTCGAGGGGAGCACTGGAACAGTGAGGCCATCCCTTCAGACTAAAGATCTCAGCTTTTATTTACAGGTGTTTACATCTGGATGTGATTGACAGTTCAGAAGGTCACACCGTCTGACCCCACCCGTTTTTGTTGTGACTGACTGAGCGTGTGAACGCTGAACTTACAGCTGTGGATTTTCTGCTAAAAGCTTTTCGGGTGTTTCAACCATCCGAACGCCGCCCGGTCCTCTGGTGACCTGCTGGATGCTGATGAAAACTAACTCCCATTCTCTGACTTTTTCAAACTCCACCTGACCTCCACCTCTTCCCTCTCTCTACACCTCGACTGCTCCCAGCGATGAGTCAGGATTTAATTTGGGAGTTTGGGGTTATGAATTCAGAGGCTCTGAGAGGCTGTCAGTTGTGGACTAACTAAGCTGCACACTTTTTCTCCTGCTTTTGCTGTCCTGTTGTGACTGAGCTTTGATTGGCTTTGGCTGTGAAGCAGATGAACTGCAGCTCTGACCCTGATTCATACTTTCCAACAGGCCTTTAGTGGGAGTGGGACGAGTGGGTAACGCTGTTATAGCGAGGCTTCCACTAGACTGGGACCATAACATCTTACTGTGAAGTACAAATCTGAGTGCCTCATTATGGAAAGACTGCACTTAAAGTCCTGAAGTCCAGTCAGATATAAATCAAGCATAAAAGGACTGATGCATTCGCTGCACCTGGAGGGGCAGACTGTGGAGAAAAACTGTAACCTGAAGCTGCTTCCTCCCTGAGTGCAGCCCTGACGGTGATGAGGAAGAAGAGGAGGAGGAGGAGGAGGGTGTGCAGAAACATCACATCATGTCAGCCATGTTGGAAGAGGATGGCGGCGGTGGCGGTAGGCGCTAACTGCAGCAGTGCGGTCAGATTTACGAGCGCTGCAGTGCCGTTCGGCCTTTCCCACCTCTGACTCACCCGCCTCCCCGTCTGCCCGCCTTGCTGCATCACGCCGCCTTCACTCCTGCAGCTCTCATTAGCATGTCACGCTAAAGCTCAGTAACAGCTAGTTTGTGACGCCTGAATCCTGCAACCGCAGCCAAAAGTGTCTCTGAGTGAGAATCCAGCATCTAAACTGAGCTGAAGGATTTCTGCTGTTTTCACTCCTTTAACACCATCAGCACATTCAGGTCTGCAGAGCTCGCTTCAGCCCAGCGAGCAACCTTCTCCTCATGTTTCTGAGGAGTTTCTCCTGCTGAAGAAAAGAACCTCCTGATGGCTGATGATGATGATGATGATGATGATGACGAACTCCTTCATTTGATTCTCTCTGAGCTCGACTGTTTTTGGTGCTTTTGCTGCAACATGTCCAACATTTGGGGATAAATGAAGTATTCAGAGTATTAAAGAGTTTACCGGTTCACAGCTCTGTCACAGTCCGAGGGTTTGATTGATTATCATGAAACTTTCTGCAGGCCAATCACTGTGAGACAGGAGGTTGTTGCTGAGTTGCTCGGGATGTTCACAGATTTGTCAAACCTGGCGCAGATGTCAGAAAAACATTTCAAACACTAAACAGGAAGTTTGCCATGTTTAATTTAGGGTGGAGTTTTAACACCTTTATTGCCCCGCCCTGCCCTTTAATGAACTCCTCCAGAATTAATCAGTGTGAGATCATCTGTGGTCAGTCTGACCTAAAGCTAAATTCGGCTGAAAAGCTTCCCTGTGGAGCCAGTTTCAGTGTTACTGCGAAAACAGGAAGTCGTAACTTGAACACACATGCCTCCATTTTGACTCCATAGGCTGTACATAAAAGATGGAAGCAGCCACAATGACGCATTCTCCTGTCGCCATATTGGACTTTTGGAAGAAGACATAACAATGGATGGAGAGACCTGTCAATCACAAAGTAGACCCTCCCCTGCTTACTGCTCCTCTCTGATGGGACCAAAATCTCCAAAATAAAATTCACGTTTTATTCAGTCCAACCTGAAATCAGCGACTGAGACTCATCAGGAAAGAGTTCACCGGGCTCAGAGATCAGCTGAGCAGGACGTTCAATACTTCTCTTTATGACCGGAGTCGCCCCCTGCTGGACGTTGCCATTGTAGTTAGCTTCAGTTTTTCTGAGTCTTTGTTGCAGGACTCGTAGAATAAGTGTGACGCGGATCCACAGGAAGTGCGCGCTGTGCTTCCTGTCAGCAGTTTGCTCCTTGCACATGATGAGGAGTGTTGGAAGGATGTCGGTCATGAGAAGATGGAGAAACACACAAAATGAAACGGGTCTTTCTGAATGGGCTGTGGTTTGGGAAGCAGAACTACAGCTGTACTGCTCTGCTCTCACTACAACTCCCATCATGCATTATTCAGGCAGAAACACCGGGATGCATTTTGTATGACGGCCCGTTGGCTGCTGAGAGCGAGCTGACCCAGAACTGAGGAGGAGAAGAAGAAAGAAAGCGACATGCTTTCACCAGAAGGAAGAAGAAGAGTCGGAGGTCAGACGAACGCGAAGTGACGTTTAAAGACATCAGATATGCCGTCTGTGCTCCAGCATCTCACTCTCTCTGCTCCAGATCCTGGTTTTTACCAGAGTCTCACTTTAGTCTTCATCCCATCATCACAAAATATCCTTTAACATTTGATCCCTCTGATTTCCTCCTACACATCCTGTCGTTCTTATTTTTAGCTGCTTCGCTCTTTTCGATCAGTGAATGAGCTGCGAACTTACTGAAGATTTCCTGAAGATGCTTTAAGGTTTTAATCAGCTGCAGAAACAACAAGCAGGAGCAAAATTTATTCATGTGGTTTTATTAAATGAAGACAATGAGATGATGCTGCTGCGCTCGTGTTTTGATTTATTGGATTTATGATTGATTTATGGAGGCATGTGTTGATGTATTTAACGTTTGGACACCTTTCTGGCTGTCCTGCTACGACACCGAAACTAACCCGAGTGCAGATTTCACTTTAAAGTGCAGCTTCAGAGTCGATGTGATGGAGCGCGGTCTCGTAGCAGAGGGAACGCCACCGCTGTCGTTTGAGTCCATCGCACACTGGACAACAAGTGAAAATCCAACGCAGGACCGTTTCTTCTGACTGAAACTGTTTACCTGAGAGGAGCGAGCGTCCCCGGGTTGGTGCGGTTAGGACTCTGTGATTTTCAGTGGATACGTTTGAGTTTGGATAAGTTCACTGTTTCACTGTCAGTTTGTCTCCCCGCCTCGCCTTCCTGTGATTGGTTTGTCTTTTGTTTACTTCCTGGTTCATTTCTTGTGTGTTTGTTGTCTCTTTGTTATGTTGTTCCCCCTGAATTAGCTTTTAACTGTTCATTTCCTCTTTTATTCTGATAGTTTTCTGTTGTGTGTCCTTCTCCACTTGCCCATCAGCCCTCAGAGTGTATAAATAGCCCTTCCTTCTCCTTTAGTTCTGGTCGAGTCGACTGTTGTTCATCCTCATATTCCTCTCACTTTTCCAAGCTTTCCAAGCTGTCTTCCCTGCTTTTCCCTGCTTGTTTCCTTGGACTCAGTTTAGTTATTATTTATGTTTTCCTGTCTGTGCAGCACGTTTCTGTCATATCAGGAAAACTCGTCTCGGTCCAGAGAGGCTGCTCCCTGCAGCAGAGGAGGTGCACATGAACCTCTCTCAGCTTACAGATGAGGCTGTATTATTACAGATGGCTCTCCCCAGCAGTGCAAGTCATTTCAGTCATCTGCTGCTCCAATATTAAAGTGACATTAATGAATCAATAGTTATGATTCTGCATAATGAATACTTTTACTTTCTGTACTGTAAGTACTTTTATGGCTTTTACTGCAGTAAAGAGTCTCAGTTCTTCTTTCACCACTTTGGAAAACAGCTGAACAGAAACTAAACTGTCTGCATGAAGGGCGAATAAAATCCAGGGTTTCATTTTCTCTACTTTATTCGTCTCTGATCAAATATTATGCACCATATTTGTTTAATTCCTGGAGACACTCTGGATTATTGATCTCTGAGACGTTACACAGATTTGTGGATTCATCAATGCAGTATGAAGATGTTGGAGTATAAAAATAATGTTTTCATTTGAGGTCTTTCTGCTCCACCCCCTCCCATCACTGCAGCGACTGTAGAGCTGAACGCATCTCACAAACACCCAGCATGCATCTGACAGCAGCTCTGCAGCGAGGGCGTGTTTGATTTGGGTCACTTTGTAGACGTAGCATTTATTTTTCAGCCAGTATAATAACACTAGTTCTCCATCGGAGCGCCGTCCTCCGGCTCCTGCAGAGGACCCACCTGCTCTCCTCTGTAAAGCTCAAACTGGCCCCTGAGAGATGACTAAAGGATTTTAGACTTAGCTGCACACTCGCAGCGTTTTCTGCACAAACTTACAGCGAGGCAGCAGAGGCTCGTCGCTCACGTCCTCAGTGCTTAACCTCGTCATCTCCTCCGAGGCTAACGTCACTTCATGCAGTTTAAACAGACTTCACAGGCGGCATACGGCATGAGGGGAGGCATCAGAGGGAGCGACGGTGACAAACACGAGAAGAAAGGGGGAGGAGAGGGTGAAGGAAAGGAAAAAGGAAAGGATGGACAAACAGAAAAAAGAACGTAAATCATGCAGCAACAAAACAAAAGTCGGACAGCATGCAGAGCAAACAGAAAAGATGTGAAATAAGCAAACGTGAAGCGGCAGCTCAACAAAAGCAGGAATCCCAACACTCATCTGTTATTTAGCTTAAACAGTCAGACACGAGCACACGTTTCAAACTCAGCCGCTCACACAGAAGAGGCTTATAAATCATCCCCTCTATCAGCCCATCCACTACAGGACACCATTAAAACCCACTCACACAGTCTTATTTAGGAAGAGGAGCAGAATTATCTTCCTAAGATTAAAGACGGGCGCTAACATGAACTTGTAACCCAGTTATGATCAGGTTTTAGCCTGAGTAATCTCAGGTCACGTCTAATGTTTCACCTGTGCTGCTTGTCTTTGACGTGTCCTCAGTTATCTTTAGTTATTTTTGATTATCAGTTATGTTTGGTGTGTTTCTTAGAACGGCTGTCAGCTTTCACTGAGGGCTAACCAGCTTCCTGCTGCTCAGACTTTGTCACAGGTTTGTTTTCATCAGAGCACGTTACAGCACAGAACCACACACAGCACATTAAACAAGACAGCGAGTTTGCTCTGTCCTCATTTTGGTTTTCGGCTGTATTTCTGTCCATTTTGTCAAACGTGCAGAACTCTGCAGAAGCTCCAGTGAGGTCTGAGTTGTGTCTGGAGACATAAACGTCTCTGGGTCTCTTTGACACTGAAAGAAACCCTGTGAGTCCTCAGGAGAAGAAGAGGACGTATGGACGGCGTCTCAGAGTGGCTGAATCTGGCAACGAGGAGCTAAAAAGGGGGTGAGGCCTGCTGCAGGCCGGGTCCCCTGAGGCGAAGAAGCCCAGACTCTCTGACAGCGCAGACTTGGCTTTCGGTGTCAGCGCTGACATTGAGTCATTGTTGCTGAGTCACAGCCGGGGTCGGGGTGAGCGCACCGCAGCCTCGCGCCCTCTTATTTCCCCTGGTGTGTCAGGAGGAGCGGCAGAGTGATGGATGGGCGCGCTCAGTGGCGGTGTGCCAGCAGGCCCCTGCAGTGAGCGGCAGCTCCTCAGCGAGCGTTTAACGGGATTAGGTGTCGCTCTGAGGTTGGGGGTCGAGTTACTGAAGGTTTCTGACACAACATTCAACATTTCACGTCTTTATTTAGAGTCTGAGAGCTGATCGCTCGCCGTCTCCACCGCAGCCTCAGCTCCATTCCAGCCAGCAGACAGCCCAGAAACACTGAGCAGGTCACTTTGGTGGAGGGATACACTGCTGCTCATCAAGAAATAGTGCCTGCACCTTTCTCAGGTGGTTAATGTACTGCTGCTGTAATCGTCCGGCGGATTGGACAGATACAGCGGCTCATTCTTCTCACTTTGCTTTGCCTCAGAAACAGTGATGTACAGTTAGCAGCAGGGGCCTTTGTGTTTGTGCATGTAATCATTTTAAGACTCTCACTGAATGATGTTTGCATTCACTGTGTGCTTTTTTCTGTACCTGCTTCATGTCTCTGTACAAATCTGAGGAGATCTGATATCTTTGTATTTGCTTTAGCAGCCGGCTCGCTGCAGTCACTTCATTCTTTTCTGTATTTGTTGTATACTTTTCTGATTTTCAGTAGTTACTTTAACATTTTTGTAGACAATTTGCGACATTTTGTGTGACTGAAAGCTGTTACACTTCAGTCTCTGTAGCAGCTTTGTTTGCAGCAGCAGAATGATGGTAAAAAGATGGACATAGCCGCCGTGACGTCACGCGCTGGTTTCTGATGCCCTGCTTTGAGTGTTTCCGCGGTCGCCATCTTGATTCCTAACGACCGGATGTGATGAGGAAGGGCGGCTCTGGACCCATAAAAATGAGTCCATAAACAGGCAAGTGTTTACAGAGGTCAGAGGTCAGAATAGACCAGAACCACAGCTATCGCCATCTGGTGGCCTGCAGACAGAATGCAGGTTTAAGGCCTTTGCACACTGACTTCGTTCTTCCGATCGGGAAACGTCGCCCCTGTTTTCCACCGTCTGTGGTCACAGCGCGTTATTGCTGTTCTCTTTCCGCTCTGCTGCCACCTACTGTCCGCATGGTCAAATTACAGCTTTAAGCTTTTTACTTGTTGTGGCGCCGCTGACGGCGGCTCGGTGTTTCTGTGTGGGTCTTACTTTCGTCAGGGTTGGGTGCGGCCAGGATGGCGCTGTGCTGCTTCTTGACCTGCTCCACGTCCTCCGACAGCTTTTCTATACAGCCTCTGATCTCCTCGACCTGAACACCAGAAACACAGAAGAGAAACCAAAGTTTGACGTCACACAGCAGCAGGACGACTGTCAGTATAATCCCACCAGTTTGACCCTGTTACAGTTTATTCGGCACGAGAGGACATGGGGATCTTTTTGAGGCTTGTACTTGAGCATATTAAAACATTATTATAATTATTATTACAACATTCATTAATGAAGCTAAGTCAGATCGCAGGATTACTTAAACCCAGCTTTAGTTTCTTATAATTTCTGTTTGCCTTCATGTTCCTGCAGCCTCTCTGTGACTTTTGTAGTTTCTTCATGTTTTGTAGTTTTATTTCTTTTTATCGTCTCTTCTTCTGCTCGAGGACTTTCTGTAGTCGCTTACATGATTCTGACAGTTTGTGTTACTTCTTCATCTCTTTGCTTTTCTGTCCCTGTTACCGGAGTCTTTTTGCCTTTTGTTTTATGCATCTTTGACAGCCTGACCTCTGACCTCTGCATTTGTTAATGCATGTTTTGTTTTCTGTTATGAGCACTTCTGGCTTTCGACCTCAATAACAAAGAGGTCGTCACAGCACACAGACGCTCAGCACTCTGAAGTTTCAGACCGGCGCCGCGGTTTCACGTGTGTGCTGTTTCAGTCGACGTGTCGACCGAGGAAGATGATCCTCATTCATCGGTAACGCCGCGTCATCACAGACACGTTTTTACTCTTTAATTTATTTAATGAAGAGAAAATCATTTCTCAGAACTCGAGTAGTCACCGAGGTGTTTGCTCGCGGTCCTTCTGTTGCCTGACAGGAAGTCCTGTTTGGACGTTTCAGGTGAATCTCACAGCATTTTTATTTCATCACTTTTCTGAAAAGGCTGCTGAGATGTCAGATTTATTATTAAATCAGGTTTATCGTCTTTATTCTGAACCTTCTGTAGACCTAAAACCTCACATATTCAAATTTGGAGGTAAACTTTATCCAGACTGGAACCATCGTGTATGTCGGCTCATTCGGGGCCCAGCCGCAGGTTTCTGGTGACGGGTCACATGACGGTCTGTGTGAGTGCTTCGTCGTGTCTCACCTGTTCGAAGAACTCATCCATGAAGTGGTCCCTGTCGACCTGCACCACCTCCTCATCGTCGTCGCTGTCCTTAGCCTGCAGAGAGAAAACACGACGTCATCAGTGTTTGGTTCTGCGTGATGATGATGCAGCTTCAGAGATGAAGAGTAACAGCACACAGCTTCAGTTTCATTTTATTTATGCAGCAACAGTTTCGTTATACTGGGAGCAGAAACGCATCAGTTTCTATTCTGCAGACCAGAAAACACTGAAAACAGAAATAAGCTCACAGTCGCCTCCCATCGCTGAGAGAGGGAAATGATTTCAGCTTCATCCAATGACCTGCAGCTTATTCTTAAACAAACAGGAAGCAGTGAGACAGCTTCAACCAGCCAGCCAATCATAGCACAGAGAAACTGGAGCCTGAAATATCTGAACTCTTCACTCCAAGAGTGGCAACGGGCGCGATTTTCATATGAACGTTGCAAAAATACGATACATTAAAAATGCTTTTAAAAATAAAACAAATGTTTTAAGAAGGACAGAAAGTGATTATTAGTGTTTTCCTGGTTTTGGTCACCTGAGTTCAGGTGTACAATAATTTGAGCTGCTGCAGGGGTGAAGGCAGGAAGTTTCATCGTCCTCTGATTGGAGGGTTTTCATTTTGAGTTTCAGACACAAAAAGTTGTGTCGACCTGAGAGGCCGACAGGTGAGGCGGGCTGAACAGGTGTTCACTGAAGGTAAACAGGCTCCAGTTACACTTAATGCATTTATGTTATTGTTAACATGTTATTGTTATTGTGTGTGTGTGTGTGTGTGTGTGTGTGTGTGTGTGCTGACTGCAGACAATAAAAAGCCCTGCACAGACGATGGCTGATATTCAGCAAACTGAAGCCAAAGTCTGCTGGTTTCACACAGACAGAGGGCGGGTTTGGGTTCGGGTTCAGGCTCAGATTTAAGTTCAGGTTCGGGTTACTGAATAACTGAACTTCTCAGCCTTTCATCACATTCATCGTTGGTGCCAGTGTGAAGCGCCAGCTCTCCCTAAAACACATAAAATTAAAATAATAAAGTAAACGTTGTTTGTGTGTCGCTGTGGCTTCATTGGACTAACAGACGACCAAGAAGGCAGAGCTCCAGTTGTTGAGAGTGAAATTGGATTAAAGACTTAAAGGACACGCCCTCTAAGTTCAAAGGGCACAGCTCAGCTCAGGACTTCAAACACCACCCGGTAACATCCATCTTTTATCTACAGTCTGTGCACACAACATGGTACAAACTTAAAGAACAGAAACAGATGTTGGGTTAGGGTTAGATTTTTAGGCTTTTAAGTTTTGATTAAACACAAACTGAAGCCACACATTTCCTCAGGGCGCCGACACAAACACAAACAGTACAAATGCACCCGATTCCTCAAAATTCACAAATCTCCAAAATCCAGGAAGTGTGAATGCGGTTTCTCTGCATCTGTGTTGTCAGACTGCAGTGATGGTGTCCCTCTGTGCCCTCCTCCGTCCTCCCCCTGCATCACTCGGACTCTGCAGAGAGTCCCAAACAAACACAGGGAAGGACACCACAGGTCGCAGCACAGCGAGGAGCGCTCAGAGTTTAAATTCTGATTAATCAGCTCACAAACTCATTTATTACTAATACACTCTTGGATGAAATTCGGTTCCCGCTTTAGATTTAACTGCTGGAAAAAAGAAGAAGGAGGCGTCACTTTAATGTTTCTATTTTTATGTTTTACAAACCAAACATTTAAATCTACTCATCAGAAAATGCGTCTGCAGTTTGATCCAAGTGATGATTTCAGGCTGGAAACAAACTCCTTCAGACTGGCTGCAGCTCCTCACAGTGACTGAGCCCTCCATCAGGAGCCAGAAACAGGCTGAGAGGCCCCCTCCTTAGCAGCGCACCCGACCCGCTGCAGCAGCACCATCTGAAACCACGTGCTCCTGGTCACATGGGTGTGGCATCCAATGAGAGTGAGGACTGAGATGTAAACAAATATGTGCGTTCCTGTCAGGTGACGTCTTCTTTCGGGGATTCAGTGAGTCTTTGGTTTTAAAGTGTGTTGCCGTGTGTGTCTGTTTGGGGCTCCTCTGCTTCTCTTGTGAAGGTACCGAGTGTTTGTCCTCCAGTCAGTCTGAATGGAGGAGGATGATGATGAGAACTCTTCCTGAATGTCATGGGCTACTGCAGGTCATCTGTGTGGGAGCTCAGACTTGGGTACCTGTTAATCAGTAGTATCCAAATAAAACAGGAGATCCGCCTTCTTGGATGTCTGTTAGTCCAATGAAGCCACAGCAGCCATATTATTGGTCAGATAATTGCATTAAAAATGCTCCAACAGCACAAACACGGTCCAGAGGTCCAGTTCTGGGTGAAGCTGAGCACACAGCTAGCAGGTACAGCCACCTGTCAGTCAAAGAGGCCACGCCCCTAATAATGCAAACAGGTGAGTTATAAAAAAGCTCTTATGAAGGGGAATTAGCTCCAGAGACCTGACATGCATCTTGGGAGTTGTAGTTAATGTGTGCCTAAAATAAGAGCAGAATCATCTTTTATGGTGTAAACATGTCTCAGTATCCCGCTCAGGTGTCTCCACCTGGATCCGCTGTCCCCCTGTAGAGGCCGGTGGCAGCTTCCTCAGTCCGTCCTGCCAACAGCTCTCGCTGTGGGCGGTGCTAATGATGTCCGCTAACTGCAGGCTCTCGGGCCTGATGCTCATCTCCACACTGAGCCAAAGCTCGGAGGCCATGGTGTCCAACACACACACACACACACACACACACACACACACACACACACACACACACACACACACAGAAAACACACAGAAAACTGAAAACAGCCAGTACAGACCCACAGACTGTAAACAGAGACAGACATATCCATGACGTCACCCACTAGTTTGTGAAGCTAAGGTAGCCACGCCCTAATCCTCTCCCCTCCCCCACCTTTTGGTCCTTTTGGGAGCATAATTTCCAAAATGAGCCTCATGTTTGATGCAGTAAGAGCTGAAAGCAGCGACTGAGAACATGAAGTCACCAAGAAGGTGTTTGCTGAGCTCAGGTGAACTCATATACAGCCAGCAGAGTCGCCCCCTGTAGGTTTAAGGATTAGGACTGGGCATAAATCAGACATTTTCTCCCATCACAAAGCTCGGTCACTTCCTGCTGGTCCTCTGGCCTCAGGGCTCTTTGTGTTTAGGTTGTTTCGCTGCTGTGTGTGAGTGCGCGTGATGTAACTGTCCACATACTTATGGTCAGGGCTGTGCTTCCACACGTGTCCAAACAGCCTCAGAGGATCATGGGTAACACACGTCTGCTCTCAGCTGATAAGGTTGAGCTGCATCAGTGCACCAATCAGACACACACATCTCCAGCGTCTTTGTCACATCTGTCAGAGGGCGATTATCCACTGACGCAGGTAAAGGACAGAAGGAGGGGCTGATGGGAAACATCTCAAATGTGAGCGGCACCTTTGACACATCAACGCCTCACGTTATTATCACGAGAAGCATCTGAGATGCTTTTCTTCGGTTCTGTTTTGTCCGTCTTAATCTCACTGGAAGAAAAATGAGGGAACCGATTTACTCGAGAGCTTGAACGGGACTGCCGGCAGGCTGTCAAACTCCGGATGACGGTGGAGGAAACGCTGTGATGAGCCAAAGGTGTGATCTGTCTCCAGCCTCAGTAAAGCCTGGACATCAACATCAGTCAATCTCCTCGGTCCTTCTCTAAGTGAGGAGCCACTGAGCGTATAACTAATGTTTCACCAGTTTTTAGACCATTTGTAAAATGTTGGTTGTTGTGCTGCATTCATGAGTTTGAGCATTCAGCGTCTGTGCCAATCACAGTGCACCTACGGCAAGTTCTTCTTCTGCTGGAAACCTTTTTACTCCACCATAGGAGCTAAAATAGACTCTAAACCTGAGCTGCGAATGCTCCTCCCTTCCTGCAGAGCGGGTGAAGGAGCACCGACCTCCAACTGTTACTGGAACCAGGAGCTGGAGGCCCTGCTAACAAAGACGTCTGTTTGTTTTAGGAGCTGCTGTTGGTATGGTTAACGTTTCAGCCATGATATTTAGTCTTACATTACTCAAAGTTCTTCTTATGCTGGAAACCCACCTACTCCCTAAATCAGACCCTAAAACTGAGCTCTAAGAACCCTGTTAGTCCTCAGTTCCTCCACAGGGGCCAAAGACAGGAAGAAGGAGTACCTCCAACAGTTACTCGAACTCTGAAAAAGTTCCTGTGGTCTGAAAGTGTCAGAAAGATTTAAGTGAAGCTGCAGAAGGTCTCCAAGCATCCAGCAGGGCCTGACTGAATGAGGCCGGTGAGGGTTTCAGTGTTTAACCACTGATGGTTTAAGGACAGTTAACTGTGTCTGCCTGGGTCCTTTCTGAATGCTTCCACTCCCTTTTAGGACCTGCAGTGAACTCCAGTTTACACCGTGATCATGGATCCCTGCAGTGTGGGCTATGTTGTGCATATCTGATGTTAATTTATGCAGATGAGGCTATGAACTTGTCCAAATGTCTCATCTTTCCTCTTTCGTGACTGTCGTCTGCGGTTAGTAAAGTCTTTGTGCAGTCAAAAGGAAGTGAGAGAGAAAGTCGTGTGAAGCACCCATCAGCGAGCGTCCTCCTGTCTGCCTCCGATCTGTCGCTCCATCCTGAGGAGGGTTTGTTATTCCTGATCCCTTCTGGCTAAAAAAACACACCACATGTCTGAAACTGGGTCGCTCTACTTCTCCAAGAATACAAACACTACAAAAATAATAAAAATAACAAACTGAGGGTCTGCAGGCAGAAACGAGTTCATTCATCACTTCAGTGTGGAGCGGATCAACGAGTTTCTGGGGGAGGTTCAGCGAAACAAAACGCCGTGTTCCTCTCTCTGTTTTCTCCTGATACCGAGCAGCCGGCCTTCAGGGGGAATGTTGGACACGATGCACCAATTTAATGTTTTTAAAACCCGCAAACGTCCACTTTTACTTCCCCTTCAGCTGCACTCGGGTTGTTAAAATCACCGCGTTCCTCACTGATTCAAACAGATCATTCCAGCGATCGTTTCCATCACCGATTAACGAACATTTCTCTCTTCAGAGGACCTGCTTTTCAGGTCCAGGTCAGGTTTGGTGGTCTGTGAATGCAGAGTGATCCCACAAGATTACAAACATGCATGTGTGTCCCTGAAGGCACCACGGGGCTCCTCCCTGTGGAAATCCTTTCTCTGCATGTGACAGCAGAGGACTGTCTGACCTTCAGACACACCCAGGAGATAGACAGAGCCCACACTCTGCCCCCCCATCACAATAAAATCAAATCTGAACTCAATGATCAAAAAAATAAAATACAGAAAAAACACATCAGCAAAAATAATAAAATCTTTTTAAACAAGTCACAAAACCTTAAAGAAAAAAGCAGGTGTGATGTCATCAATATGAAAGAAATTATTATAAAAAATAAATTTAATTTAATTTAATTTAAAAATTAAAAGAATTTTGGATTAAAAAGTTTGAACATTCTGAAATCCGTCAAACAAAATTAATACTCTACACACTAAGAAATAAAAGGACAAGAATGGACCTAAAAAGGTACAAAGGCTTTGTCGCTCCAGCTGTACCCTAGTAGAGTACAACATTGTACCTCTGAACCTCAGAATCATTTTGTACCTTATTGTCTGTACCTTTAAAAGAACATTTCTGTACCTGTAGTGACAAATATATACCTTTATATACAAGTACAAGACCGTACCCATTAAAAAGGTACAAATTATGTACCTGATAAAGTACAGCTGGAGCGACAAAGCCTTTGTACCTTTTTAGGTCCATTCCTGTCCCTCTATTTCTTAGTGTGTAAGAAAAATATGTAATTCTACCCTAAAAATATGTTTTTATATAATATTTTAACACTGATGATCAAGAACAGCAGCCAATCAGCATCCTCCCTGCCTTTGAACCAGCCAATCAGAGTCTGTCCCTTCAGTCCTGAAGCTCCACCTGCCTCACTCTCTAGTTTACACACACACACACACACACACACACACACACACACACACACACACACACACACACACACACACACACACAGAGTGAGAGGTCAGAGGTCAGGGGCTGATGGAAGTTAATGGACAGAGTTGGATTAATAATAGATCAGTGAGATGTTCCGTGCTGAGCCTCGGTCTGCAGGTCTGTGTGTGACCCGGTCTGGATTTCAGTGGAGGACGTTCGGGAGCTGAATGAGGATCATTCCGGGACGTGAAGAGGCTGTGACGGTAAATATTGATCTGAGACCAGCAGGAAGGGAGGCGGGAGGTGCAGCGCTGTGATCGCAGTATAAATGTTTGTTCAGCTCTGCAGCATCGCTCCTCCTCCAGGACTTCCCCTCAGACAGCCTGACGGAGGCGCTGCAGCAGAAACCTGCGCAGGTTCTTCCAGGAAATACCCACAGCCTCACCCAAACTCTGGTGTTTGCACCAATGTAACTGAGATGGAAACAACAGCAGCAAGGGGGGGGCAGAGGGGCCTGCGGGGGGGTCAGAGGGTCTGAAGTGACTGATTTACCAACAGGAAAGAAGCATTTCACACATGACCTGTGGACAAAGTTCAGCCTGGATGAAACACTCTGTCATGTTCGTTGGGCTCACTCTGACATCACACAGACTCTCAGCTGTTAAAACAGCTGAGCTGTGTCACATGGCAGAAATCTCTGAGAGCCAATCAGAAAACATGGTGGTTGTCCTGACCCCAAAGAGCCAATCAGCAGCTGAGCCAGGAAGCAGACCAGCCAGTCACACTGAGGAGAGGATGAACCCTGAAGCATCAGGATCAGCTCATCATCGCTGTCATTTTTTGTTCACGGTGCAGTTTTTGGAGGATGAATTTTTCATGTGTGAAACACGCTCCATTTGTAAAGGCTTTTATTTTGGTGAAAAGATGCTACTACTTTTTTCTTTTTTACATTTTTTAATCAAATTTGATTTCTCTCTCTGTCATTTGATCCAAATACCATCACGTCTGGATCCAAAATAAAAACCAAAACAGAGGAAGAGGGTGAGAGTCATGGCCATCGGTTATATACAGTCTGTGGTTTCCCTCAGCACAGAAAACAAGTTTATATCAGGACACCTGAATCACTTAGAATTAAGGCAGCCTGCAGGGCACCAATGAGAACGCGGTACGGTGGCACGTACACCTGCAGGTTCAGGCTGTGCCGCTCACAGCCTGAGACTCGAGCGCCGGCCTCTGACTCGGGATAATCCAGCGCTGGAGGAACAGCGGGAAAAATTTGGGTGAACGAAGCTTTTAAGCTGAAATCCAGAGCTCGCTTTCTCTGCAGGGTCTTAGCTCTGAGTGTAATGAGGAGGCCGGCCCTGACTAATATCTGAACACTGTTACATAACAGCAGAGGCTGAGACACACTCGGCTGTTTTCTCCTTATCCAACCATCTGAGGAGGAGGAGGAGGAGGCAGCCGGCTGAACTTCCTAAAAATAAAAAAAACCACTCGGATCAGTTTTGTTTAAAAATCCCGTCACAGCGAAGCGCCGCGATCACGTCTTGGCATCATATTCGTCAAATCAGTTTTTCTTTGGGTTTTCCTGGATTTTATTTATTACATAACATACTGTGAGGTCATAACGCCTTAGATAATAGTAATTAATAAATGGATAACGTGAAATATATGAAGTATAAAATAGAAATTCACATTTACACATAATGAAAAAATATGATGCATGAATTACAAACAAAACTACAGTTTATAATGTAAAATAATACAATTACAAACTGAAATCAACAAATGAAGCTGCAAATGATGAAATAAATCATCTAAAATAAACAAATATGATGAATCTGTTTCTATGAGGAGGAATGAGGGTGAAGAAGAGGATGAGGATGAGGAGAAGGTGAGCATGTGCATGCTAACACGCCTGTAACACATCGACCCGCCTCTTTGCTCACAGTCTATCACATGTAAATACAACACACACACACACACACACACACACACACACACACGCACACACACGTGCACACACGCACACACACACGCACACACACACACACACACACACGCACACACACACGCACACATGCGCGCACACACGTTTCCATTGCTTCAAATCATGTTTTTAAATACTGTGACCTTTGACCTGAGCCGCCTGCACTGAATGCAGGTAAAGATGATAAGTTGCTCTAACAGTAACAGTTACTCTGAAATCTTTAGTCGGCCCTTTACTGCAGCGAGACTGAGCTGCAGTTCAACACGATACAGTACTATATGATATACGATACGATACGATACGATACGATACATGTCTGAAGGAAGTAGTCCAACAGTTATTCTAAATTATTTCTTTTTGTCAAGCAATCACTTTAGAGCTACACCTAATAATCATAATCCCATCATAATCCCAGGCTGGATTACCAAGTTTGCTCGTGATATTGTGCTACACCAATAAACTGACCTCAGCTTACATGAGTTTGATAAAATATGTTTTAATATGATAACAAATCTACTTTATAAACCTTATTTCTGAGACAGTTACTGAACTTTACCATCATCCAGGGATAGATCACCAAGTGCACCGACTGAAGTTTGACATGATACTGGTGGAACGTGTTTCTGCCTCCCTCTGAAGGTTCACCTCAACTCACAGCATCACAACATGTGTACATCTCATTGTACATCCTGTATAATGACAATAAAGGCATTCTATTCTATTCTATGAAGAGCAACATGACACTGAATGATGTGATGCAGTGGAAATGATATCATGCAAAACCAATCCAGCTGTGCACATCTGAAATCTGAGAGTCGTGCATTAAAATCATTTTGGAAACAAACTTCTTTTATGATGTGTGACAGTTTGGAATATAATAAACCCGCGCTGCAGGCAGTCGGTGTGTTTAAATCTCAGTGAAATGAAACTTTAATGAAGTTTAAATGCAAACACTGCGGCTGTGCTGCTCGTACTGTACATCAAACTGCTGACATCACTTTGGAAACAGAAACGAGGTCGGGCTGAGAAAAACGCAAAACTGGTTTCATAGTTTATAACCGTGCACGTGACTCTGCTTTCATATAATCATATTTTTATTAGGCTGTGCGTGCATACACCTCACACCGAGCTGCTCTCATGAAGTGTGTGAGGGTGAGAACACGTATGTGTACATGTGTGTGTTTGTGGCCAAATGAATCAGATTAATGTGAGTGAGCGAACAGCGAAGCCCTGCAGCGAGAAACGAGGGAGGAAGACGAGCGAGCGAGCGAGCGGGAGATGAAGAGGAGGCAGAGAGAGGGGAGGATGACAAGGGGGGAGGGGAGGAAGATGAGGAAACGATGAGGGAGAGGAGGGTGATGGTGAAGAGAGCACTGAGTGCACGGTGGGGGAGGGGCGAGAGGACAGTAACTCTGCTGCTGTAAATACACGAAAACACAGCACGATCGCAACGATTCTCATCACGGCATCGATCTGATCTCAGGTCAGTGTGTCTCACCTGGCAGGTCATTTATTTCCTGTGGGGTTATAATGAGAAACTATGTCACAATAGCACAAAAAGGATCCTCCAACAATATTCCAATGATTCATAATGAGAATGATTCTTAAAAACATTTTTTTTGGTTGATTTGTTGGTTTTCATCAATAAAAATAAAAATTATTTTGACAAAATTGTTTTTAATTAAGGCAACTTTGTCTACACAGAGTTTTATTATTGATCACTTCGCTCATGAGGAATTGTTCCAGATGAAAGATTTCACAAATCTGGGAAAGTTAAAGTTTCTTATTTTCATCTTTTTATAATTTTAATTTCTTGTTTTTCCTTTTAACTGTTTCCCCTCCTTTCCTTTTTCCCCTCGTCTCTCCCTTTACACCCCCACCCCCACCCCCCCACGTCATGCAGACTTAAATCAGGACGTTGACCTCAGGTGTCACAGTGATGCCAGCAGAGTGTGTGTTTGTGCATTTCTGTGTTTGCATGCATGAATACACACTCTGTATCTGTGTGTATGTTAGAAGGAAACCATGCCAGCAGCGAGCCATGTTACCCACAATCCTCTGGGATCTCTGGAGCTACCCAGAGTCCATCTGTGCCCTGTGTGATGGCTCACGTTCCTCCACAAGCCAACGTCAACTTTAAACCCTGAAAAGCTTCTTTGCTCCTTCACGCTCTGAGCTCACACGCTGATTCAGCAGCAGACAGTCCGAATTCAGAGCTATTCATCAGCACTCGAACGCAGCATAAGGCTGCTAACCTGCTGGGGGTGCACTTCACGGACCTGAACCCCGATAAGCACATTGCAGAGTCCGAGCTGGAGCCGAGGGGTTTAAGTTTCTCTGAGCTCGGGGTGAATTCGTTGGGACGTCCACTCCTGGGACCATTGTGTCACTGTGTTAACACACCTGAACGCTCCAGACCTGCAAACTGCAGAAACTTCAGCCTTCACAGAGGAGCTCACACCGATGATGATCAGGTAATCAATGCCTTTGATCAGCAGCAGCTGGCTGATGCAGGGAGGCTGCACAGAGACCTGTGAAGGTGTCACAGAGTTTAGTTTCATCTTTGATTGCTTTCTCTGTAAAATCTCTGACAGCCATCAAACAGACCCTCCCGTCCAATCACAGAGCTGCTGATCATCAGTATTGATCTGTTTCCCCTCGTCAGAATGGATTTGAATCCAGCTAATCTAATTCTCCGTGACTTTGATCCCAAGGATGAACAGGATCAGCTGATTCTGCACTACGTGCTGTTGGATTTTTTAAAGCGCCATAGGAAGGACCTTCACCTCGATGAGGTCACACATACATTAGCATCATCACATTCGGGTTCATTCAGGGTTAAAGCAGAAAACAGCTCAGTTAGTCCAAAGTGTGGCTCTGAGTAATCCAAGGAGACAGTTTTAGGGTTCATTATTGAAGCAACGCCCCAACCAGGTGTTCACCTCCGAGAAGAGTCAGAAGACAAGTGACATCAGACTATCCTGACACACACACACACACACACACACACACACACACACACACACACACACAGCGTCTGTCTTCTTTCTTTATTTCTTTGGATCTATAAATAAACAGTCAGACTTGTTCTCTGCCAGAGGGACAAATGGGGCGAATAAAGAGACAGAGGAGAAAAGAAAGGACGGGGAGGATGGAAGGGGCTTTTAGGGGTCTGATAATGGACACTCACAGGGGAGGGGCGGGGTGGACAGAGGTAAGAGGGTAAGGAAGAAGAAGGCTGGAGGAGGAGGAGGGTGAAACCTCGTACAGCCCTGATTATCTGCAGTAACTGAAGCTCAGACTTCAAATTAAAACCTTTTTGGTTTTCTTCTCATTCATTGTTTTGGCTTTAAGGAGAATTTCATTCATTTATGCACTGATTAGAGTTTATTAATTATTGTACATTTCTAGTTTAACTTTTCAATGTATTTTTTCCAGCACACTTTCATTTTTTAATTACTATTTTTTATATACTTTTAGGTGCTGGTCATAAAATTAGAATATGATGAAAAAGTTAATTTATTTCAGTAATTCCATTCAAAAAGTGAAACTTGTATATTATATTCATTCATTACACACAGACTGATATATTTAAAATGATTATTTCTTTTAATTTTGATGATTATAACTGACAACTAATGAAAACCCCAAATTCAGTATCAGTAGTATGTTTGATTGAGTGGGTTAGAGTTCATCTAGCACAGTTTTAGCTAAAAAATATCCATTTACATAAATCATCTATAAAATGTCCAGGGATGAACAATCAATTGAAATAATGTGTTTATTGGTCCAACAGTGAGCTACAGTTAGGCAGTGAGATACCTGGTTTAAATTAGGCTAAGCTAAGCTAAAATAAAGCGATAGGCTTAGGCAATATAATCACATTAGATAAACTCAAGATCATCTAAGCTAAGCTAAGTTTAAGAAAGGCATATTTAAGATCCTCTAAGACATCCTCAGATAAGCTAAACTTATCCAAGCTAAGCTAAACTAAGCTAAGAGAAAATTAGCATAAAGGTAGATAATCCAATCAAATATAATGTTGTACAAGAATTCAATAAAAAAGGCTAATATTATGTAAGCCAAGCTGAGCTAAAGTTAAAACTAGCCTAGATATAATTATCTAAACTAATCTAAACTCAAGTTAAATAAAGATAAAATTAGATAAGCTAAGCTAAAACATTTATACATTTATACCAAAAGTTGTGAAATTCTTGCCAAACAGCAAATACAACCAATAAATAAAATAAAATAAAATAAAATAAATAAAATGAGTAAAATAAAATAAAATAAGCAGCATTAGCAGCAGCTCTGTGACAGACTGGTAACCTGTAGAGTTAAGAATGAAACATGGGTTGGGCAGAATCACAGACTCAGCATCACAGCAGTTTGGTCTCAAAGAGACACTCAGTGTAATCATCAACATGAAAGAAGCACACATGGAGAAATTATTACACCCACAACACCAGACCTCTATGGCATCCTTCCACCCCTCCCCCTCTACAGCAACACCGAGGCACTCTGGGTAATCAAGCCATTTTCCCAGGATGCAGTGAGTCAGGAAATCAATAAACTTCTTTTAGTGTACTGGCAGGCAGCCTCGGACTGGAGCTCTCTGTCCTTACTGCAGCTCCCTCTGGTTCTTCCTGCTTTCACGTACCAATCAGATCCTTTAAACATCTGCAAAGATGCAATCAGCAAAGTCCTGATGTGTTAGAGAATTAACCTGCTCTCATCTGCACCGTCACCCTAACAAGACGAACGAGTCGCTCATACAGCAGGAGAAAAAACTAGAACAGCAGCCTGAACATCTTAAAGTTGCAGATTATCAGGCGATGGCGGCGTTCACAGCTCATTGTGTTTGAGCCCGAAGTATTAGAGTGTTCCTCGACCAATCAAACAGCTCATAGATTCACACAATGATTCATTCAGTTAAATGTTCATTATTAGACTGGTATTAGTTTGCTGCCTGCTCCTCTGCTCTCTTTTAAATAAACATGCAGTGGGTCCACTGATCCATCATCATCATCATCATTAAATCAGCTGATGTCTGTCCAATCAGGGTCACCAGTTACGGTGGTCTAAATTATTCACTGTACGTGAATTAGTGGCTCCTGCTGGAAAAGCCTACGCTACTTTCTCTTCATGCTGGAAGTGGGAATTAAACTCCAGTACTCCTCTGAGACTAGAGACTGGGACCACACCGACCACACTCCTGTGATTTATGATGCAGTAAGATGAATGTTTGAAGCTTAAAATAATTTAGTTTTGCTTTTTCTGGGTTCAGAGATCACAGTGAACTCAGCTGGAATTTCTTATGTACAAACCTGATTTTATAGCCAACTAATAATTCTTCACCTTATTACGTCAGCTCTGACCATAAATAAACTCTTATCAAGCAAACTGAGATATTCAAACACAAACTATCCTGTACCGGCAGCTTGAGAAAGAATTGAGTCAGAGACCTCCTGATATGTTCCTCTGGTTCTTTGAGCAGCTGTTCAACACATGCAGCAGCACACCTGGTGCTGATCAATACAGCATTGATCAGGTATTGATCCGTGCCAATAAGCATCAGAGTGGAGCGACACAATCGCGGCTTCTCCTCTGAGAACTGATTGATGGACGACGTGTGGTCTGTTTTAACTACAAACATGAAAGTGCCACGAACGCATCACAGTTTATTCCAACTGACTTGACAACGAAACATTTAAAACTTTTAATGCAAACTTGATGAAATGTATTTATTAAAATATGCAGTGAATATAGATCAGTGAGGATGTAGTTGTATTGTTTTATTAGATAATGGAGGCTAAGATTACATGCAGTAAATATTTATATCAGTATTTTAAAAGGATGTACGAGCCACATTCCTGCCTGCTGCTTCTCCCTCTGAAGCTCCACCCCATCCCTCAAAAGCCCCGCCCCTCACCATCTAAAGGCTCACCCCCACTGCCCACTGCTTCCACTGAGTTAGATCTGAACAGCAACACAAACTGACACAAACTGCACTACAAACCATGTTCATCATTGTGTTAGCTGGCTCGACAAAGCCTAAAACCCCAGTCAGAGACAACAGGATCTCCATGGTGGTTGTTCTCTGTTCAGGCTCTGAGCACGCTCACATTAAAAGGGGTGTTTCACGGGTCATGTGACTCGTCTTCCACACAAATGCTGATAAAATCCATAAAGGACATAAAAATAAAGCAGTGAAAATGTTCTTATTACCTAAACCGACACTGATTCTTTCAGGTGTGTGAAATCCGTGTCAGCAGCAGGAAATAGCTCTTCTCGGGGGTGTGGCTTACTGCCACCTGCTGCAGGTGACACACTGACTGTGGATCAGATCCTCAAATGAACCCACTTCAAAGAAACTGAACCATCTCCAGCAGTTTAGAGAGGTGAGCTCAGGCGGGCACAGCTGGGCAAAGATGATGAAGATAAATGACTCACTTCCTGTCTGCCTGCTGATGCTCAGACCAACGCGAGGACGTTTGATTCATTCATCAGAGTCTCACCTCGCTAACTGGGCCACCTGATTATCCTTCCATTAACTCGTTCATCCTCTGCTTATTCTTCTGGTCTTTCAGGTAAAATGATGAAGAAATCACCTGAGGCCTGGTGTTCATCATCATCCTCACCATCATCATTATAATAACGGTGCTCTTCAGTCCTCTGAGTAAATTATTGAGAACAAATATCTGGTTTTCTTTGACCCACATGTCCTTCAGGATCAATTTCCCGTGTTCCTAAAACGTCCTGATTCCACTTCCTGTTCCCCAGAGAGCTTAGCATGTTACTGTGTGTGTGTGTGTGTGTGTGTGTGTGTGTGTGTGTGTGTGTGTGTGTGTGTGTGTGTGTGTGTGTGTTCAGGCTGCAGGTGACGGCGACCCAAATCTGATTTTTCTCTCATGTGTGGTGGGATCCTCTGTAATGAGTGGGAACAAGGAGGGTAAGGTTATTACCCAGAATCCTCCTCTCTGCTATGACGCGTGACCTCAGAGGTGTACCGTGACCTCAGGATGACCATCTCTGCGTTCATACAGTGACCTGTTCTGATTTTCAGCCAATAGGGAAGAGCCATTAGAGAGCCACTGAACAGTAATGTTTCACCTTCATCTCTGGTTCTCAGAACTACATTTCCCATGAGCCTCGGCAGCTACGGGTGAAATCATTTAAGTGTCTAAACATTAAGCTGACAGGAGAAGCAGAGCAGAGAAGCCTGGGCTTCAGACCTGGCTAAGTGGAAGAGAATGGATGGATGGATGGATGGAGAAACTGTCCAAGTCATTTTAAACGAGGTCAGATAAAAAAATCACTCAAATTATTTTGAGATAAATGAGGCTTCAAAAAGTCGACTTTAAACAAATCGAGTAAACCTCGAGTCAAGGCTTCAGCTATTCCAAACCAGTGAGAGTGAGTCGACCCCCTGCTGAGTGAACGCATTCAGGGCTGGAATGAGTCTGAGTCCGTATTTGTTCTCGTCTGACTTAAATGTTGAATCAAAGTGTTAAAAATATCAGATCAATATTAAATTATTCAGAAGTTCAAGTCAAGCTGTTTGAGTCATTTTAATGGAAAATGAATCCAGTTCAAGTCTCGTGAATCAGGTTTGAGTAAATGAGTCGAGGTCTGCTTGGATTTCAGTCTGAACGTTTTAAACACAATAAAGTACCTGCAGACCGATTCAGGAGCTTCTAATGAGAACTTTTGAAAACTTGTATTTTATCTGAATATTTCCACTCAGTAAACATTATCAGTGGGCGGCCTCAGCCCCCCTTTCTTCTTCTTCTCTGAACTTTGAGTATGAGGTAATGGCAGCTCGCAGCTCGGCTTCCTGTCAGGCATTAGCTGCAGGAATCTATTTAAAGGAAAGACACACTCGGGCTGAGGGAGGTGAGTTCAGCCATCCGCCGACCTTTTAATGCTCTAATTCAATTCAATAACTGCCTGTAATCACTTTGGCTCAGGACTATTTATGCTGCATTTTCCTTCACTGCAGACGGCACAGTAACAGCAGTCTCTGCTGCCAAAGTGCCCACGAGCAAAATGCCAGACATTCCCCTTTATACTCCATCTGTGTCTCTGGACGGGAGCCATGAAGACAATGATTAAATGTAGGACAAAAGCTGAAGCGGTGAGTCAGCAGGTGAAACTGTCGCACCCGTGTAAACATTTATTTTCACGCACGTTTCTCAGAAGCACAGAAATAACCTCATTGGCTGACTAACCCATGAGTAGGCGGAGCCACCAGTCTGTTTATGTTTCAACACACGCTTGAAAAACTTGAGATTAAAATCCATAAAAACGATTTCCTGAGTGTGTGAATAAGAAAGCAGCAGTTGTGACAGCAGCTCCAGCCTCTGCAAATCTGTGCTACTCATCACAATAAACTCACAATTCTGGGGGTCAGAATATTCACTGATCAATTGATAACTGATTACTGAAGGATGAAAAGAGTCAGCGGTCACAGCCACACAATATTCAGACATATTTATACAGTTTTCTTGTGCAAAGAAACACGAGAGCTGCAGCGATCCAGTAATAACCATCCCAGTGATTCAGCATCCAAGATTTCAATCAGAAGGACTCAAAGAGATTCGATCTTCTCGCCCCGAGCTGCTGTAAACTCAACAATCAATGGACGGATAATCAATAGAGGCAGATTTAGCAGGCTCATTTAACACTTATAAAGCTACTCTCTGCTTTTACATTAACACACTGCTCCTTTACCCCGGTCCCCCTCTTCAACCAGTTTCATGGTATTTAACTTTGGCCGCTGATAAACACTGAAAATTTTCCTCTGACCTTTCCTGAGGTGCCAATCAACCAGTGGACATTTATTCCCTCTGCAGACATGAGGACGAAACTTGTGTCAGCGATGTTTACAAGTAAATTTCCATCAAATGTGCCTATTATAAAATTACTTAACATAACTCTCCTCCACCCAGACCCCATTTCTCCTCACTGCTCTCATTAAACACGATCCTTCTGTTTGTGTTAACACGACTGCGACTTTAATATTTCTGAGCTGGCAGCAAGAAGCAGAAGGTCGGCCAAAGGTGCCGTTTAAGGTCACAAAAAACAACTTTTACGCTTTTAAATTCTGAGCTGAGACAATCAGCATGACATCACTGCCTCACCCACGCTTCCCGTCAGAGATGAGGACAGATCAGGTTTGTGTTCAGCTTTCCCAGCCCCTGATTAATTAAACCGAGCTGCAATCTGATTGGCTGAGCAGATTAAAACTTAGATGCTGAATGAAGAAAAGGACCGAGGTTCAGAGGATGAGAGAAAGGAGAGGAGGATGAGGAGGAGGAGGATGTTTGCCGCTGTTAGAGGGCTGCTCTCTGAGCTGTCGAGGGGGGAGGGGTACATCTATAATATATGAGGACTCACACACACAAGCAAACACACAAAAACACACACGCAAAGGAGGCCAGGGACGATTGCAGGGCCATTAAAAGAAGATGCAGCCATAAATCACATGACTGGCTCCCACTGACCAATCAGCCCCCACACAGGACTGTCTTCAGTCAGCAGATCCTGCATGGTCGATAGTACGTAGGAGCAGTGTGTGTGTGTGTGTGTGTGTGTGTGTGAGTGTGTGTGTGTGTGTGTGTGCGCGTGCGTGTGTGCGTGTGTGTGTGTGCGCTTGTATTGCTTCACTGTGGGGACCAACTATAAAAGCCTTCCCTGTGAGGACTTTCTGGAAACTGGGAACATTTTAGGGGAAAAATAAAAAGGTTGATAAAATTTGTAAAACATGAAGAAATTTTGGTGAATTATGGGCAACATTTTGGGGAATATTTGGAATTTGAGGAATTATTTAGGAACATAATATCACGGGTCAGTATTGGCTTGGTATTTGATATTAAATGTTTTCATAAATTGGGGAATGTTTTTAGAACATTCTTAGAAAAGAAATGTTTTCAAAATTGTGCCATTTAAGGATGTGAAAGGAGCCTGAGACACCTCTGAATGGGCAGACATCCTGTCACCAACACCAAAGAGCTGGAGGACATGTTGTTACAGAGGACGTTCCTGCAAAGAGAGGGTGTCTCTCATACTTCTCGGTGCTTCGTCCGGTTATTTTTAGAAAGCAGGGATGGTTTTTAGTGCTGGAGGACATTTGGCAGATGTTTCTGAAAGACAGGTTATATTTGGAAAGATGCTTCTGCATTTTATTTTGAAATGTGTTGATAGTGTGCGATTGGAAATGACTTTAAAATGAGCTTCTGGACTCTTTGCGCATCTTAGCAAAATACAGGAGGATTTCTTATTGAAAATTTGGAATTCAAGAATATACATCATTTTTATAAAGTGAAGAGCTTTATGATGTATGAGGACATTTATTTTTTAGAGCTATAACATAATGTAACTATAATATAATTTATTCATGTCTTGTACTGCAGGGTAGCTGCACTGCAAGCTTTACCTTCCTGTTTTATCATCTTTATTTAATTTGATCTCAAAGACAGAAGATACAGATCACGTATTTCTAAAACAGATTTGATTTTAATGTCTTTTTAATCCATAAATAAAGAAGTCTGAGCTTCCTTCTTGTTGAAATCTGCTTTAAAAATCATTGTCCAACCCTCACTTCCTCACAGGGGAGCTCTGTAATGAAGCTGGAATTACTTTAAGGTTATGAAAATAAGCACCTTCACAAGTACAGTCATACAAACGTGTGTTTGTGTGTGGACTAATAGGAGGAAATTGCTAATCTAATCAGACCACAATCCAATTAAAATCAGCAGTATCTCACCTCTGCGAGCGTTCGAGTGGAAACGAGTCAGGGTTAAACGACGGCAGCCGCAGAAACGCGCCGCGCTGACTGAAGGAGAAAAACTGTGCCATTAAAAAAAAGGTTAAAAACACATCAGCAGGAAAAGAGCAGCAGAAAACGTGACCTCTGGCGTGCCAGCAGAAGTCTGGGTTTGCCCTTGACTTGGCTGAAAAATGGCCACTGGCGCACACACACACACACACACACACACACACACACACACACACACACACACACACACACACACACACACACACACACACACACACACTGATGAGCTAGCTATCATTAGCATCGAGCCCATAGCAAGCAGCTGAGTTTATTCTACCTGTGTGACGTTGAACTCTCTCCTGCTTGTTGGTGGCAGCGCTGCACCAGCTCCACCCAACATGTCAGTGCCTGCAGATTAACAGACAGACACAAAGCAGGACCTGACCCTCCCAAACTACTGTAGCAGATCCACACTGAATCATTTTTAGATGCCCACAGAGCACCAGATAAAAACAAATATAACAAACTGTTGGGGAACGTTTCAAATGATTCAATTAGGCCAACATAGAAACTTCAAGGTGTCTATAAACCAGTGCATGATGTCCATGTTTTATTCAAAGATTTTGCAGGACTTTGAACAGAGGAGCATGCTGGGATAGGGGCAGATGGAGGCAGATGACCTGCTGTGGCGCCCCCTAAAGGGAGCAGCTGAAAGAAGAGGAAGCAGGTCAGAAAACATCTACAAAATAAAAAGACTGTGATACCTAATGATCAGGAGAGCCATCCATACAGCCGAGAGTGGTATGATGTGTTTTCTTATTTAAATATGGACTCTTTCTTCATTTTAATCAATAATTTGCTTTAAAGGAAGTTCTGTGGAACTTTAATTTGAAAGTGCCAGACTTTTGCCATGAAGGTGCCCTTGAGCAAGTCATTACTGCAGCTGTGTGTGTGTGCGTGTGCATGTACGTGCATGTGTGTGCATGCATGTGCGTATGTGTGTGTGCGTGTGTGTGTGTGTGTGTGTGTGTGTGTGTGTGTGTGTATTCACTGGGTAAATAAAGTCAAACAAACACCCACCTGCTGCCAGGAGGACAAAACAAACCATGAGTGTGTCTGACTGAACACGCACACGCCTGATGATGGTGAGATCTACCTCCAGAATGAAACACGTGGCTGAGCAGCAGCCTGAGCTCACCTGGACTAACAAGCAGGAAAATACCAGTTTCATTCAAACAGACGAGGATACGCATGTGAGTTCTGATTCATGTAAAAAGTATATGATTTAATCCTGTAATCACAAACTGAGTGGATTTGCATTATTTGAGATATGCACACACACACACACACACACACACACACACACACACACACACACACACACACACACAGTGACACTGTGGGGACATCGAGTGGGGACATTTTATTATGAAGCCTGTTGTGTTTAGTGTTACTTGGACTGTGCAGCAGTAATGATAGAAACTGTGTGTGGCTGCAGTGACACATGGCTATTTTTTCATCTCAATGACGCCACTTAAACCCCGCCCAACCCCCATCTGCCTCCCCTCCACCTGTTACAATCAATGAGACTGAAATAGGATATGCAAAAACACACACACACACGCACACGCACACACACGTCCTTCTGTTTCTGCATTTGTATTTGAATATATATTATTGTGTTGTTTATGGCTAACGTTTGACTTGTTTGTCTTCCTTTGCAGCCTCTGAACCTGAAGGCCACCCTGAAATCGAGGACCTGCAGCATCACCAAAAAAATATGACCGCATGGGCCTGCTGCTGCTGCAGGCTGAAGTGGTGTAACATGACGAAGCATTTTGCTGGAGCAGGTGGAAGAGTGATGCAGCAGGTTTTTGCTGGACTGATTGTTTTGCAGCTTTTAGCTCGTATGAAACTGTTGGTTTTGAGGTTTTCTGGTCCTCTTCTGAAGACGCTCCGTCTAAAACTGAGCTGAATTAAAGACTACTTTCAGATTTTACCCTTTCGTCCATTTTCTGCCACTCATCTGGGCCCGGCTCTCAGGGCAGCAGTAATGCCCAGACCTCCGTCTCTGGGGTGTTCCTATGTTAGCTGTGAGGCATGATGTCTCCTGAATATCCCGGGCCGGCCTCAGGAAACATCCTGGTCAGATGCTGAGCCATCTCTCCGCTCTGAGCCCACACACCTTTCTGCTGCTTCTAACCTCAGGCCTAGTCTTTCTGTCTCTACCCACAGTGCGTGGTCATAGGTGAGGGTCAGAGAGTCACTCTCACTTCAGCACTCAATGCAGCATCTTCATCACTGCACCAACACATCTGTCAAACACTGATTCCACTTTTTTCCCACTGCGAGATACAGAAACTCAGTCCCAGTCATGGCCTCAGATCAGGAAACACTCATTCTCACCTGCTAACACCTCAAATCATCCTGAGACCACCAAACCTAAAACCTTCCATGTTCCAGGTGTAGACTGGTCGGGCAAACTCTGAAGTATCTCAAGTATTCCTACGCTGGACTCTTTTCCTTCTTTCGTCTAATCTGTTTAATTTTTGTCCTGTTTCTCTTTTTTTTAATGCTCAACATTTGATGTCTTTCATAACTGAAACAGCAGTTTGATGAAACAGTGCTTAGAAAGGGAAGCAGCAGCGTCCTGCAACAGTCAGAGGAAATACACTTCCTCTCATTTAGTTATTCAAGAAACAGCAAGTTTTCCACTTTTATTCCCTAAAACTCATTTGAGCAAATATGTAAAGATGGGTAGTTCATCGCAGCATAAAAACTAGAGTTTTTACTGTTGCTGTGCTGCACTGAAGGCAGCGCAGCAGTTTTAAACCATCCTAGCTTGCAGAATTTGTTCAGACTTGTGGAGACTTGGAGGAGGAGGAGGAGGAGAGCTGGCAGCGTCACTGTGATGTGGACGATTACATAAAAAAATAATTATTACTACAGAGCTGCTGTTGCTGCTGCTGCATGATACAGCAGCATCTGTTACCGGCAGGATTACGTGAGCTGGATTCCACTCCGGTGATCATCCGACATGGCCGACAGAGAGGAAGAATCCGGGAATGATTAAACAGAAAAAAAAAGGAACGGAGAGATTCAGTCGCCAGCAAACAAAAGGTCTGATGTGTGTTTGACAGGATGGCCAGAAAAAAGATGGGAACTATGGGGATGGAGGAAAGCTGCTCAATAGGAGAAAGAAAGGGTGGAAGAGGAAGAAATGTGGAAATAAGAGAAGGATGGAGAGAAGCTGGAAAAGGAGGAAGATGTGGGAGGAAAGATGGAGGAGAGGATGAAATGAGCGGAAGATGGAGGAAAGAAAAAGATGGATGAGCAATGGAGAACTGAAATAAAGGAATGCAGAGAAAGCAAAGGTGGGAAAGACAGCCACAGCAAATACATGCATGAATGAAAGGTGGAGGAAAATATGAGAATGATGAGGAAGGATGAAGAGCTGAAATGAACTGAAGAGGTAGCAGGGGTTTGTGTTTGCTCACATTTTCTGTTAGAGTATTAAAAATAACAGAAGCACCAACAAAGTTTCAGCAGAGCAAGTGACATTCTATTTTTTCATTCTTGGATCTGTATGATGTCACAGAGAAGGGGATATACCTAATATGGGCATCTCAGGCTCAGAAGCCCCGCCCATCTGCTGTTCAAACCTTCTTTTGCCAATCAGAGGAAAGCTGCCTTAAAGGGGGAGGAGCTAAAGCAGCTGGTTTCAGACTCAGGATGAAGTGAGGCTCTGCGCTGAGGCCCGCTCTGATTAAGGAGGATTACTTTGGACTGTGACTCATGCAAAGCTGCGCTGGTGGAGTCCAAGAATAAAAGCATTAAGCTATAAAGTAGCAGAGTGGGCCACTCCAATGATTCCACAGATGGAAGCTCAGAGGGAAAATGTGACATCTGAAAACTGCAGCAGAGGCTGACGGTGAGGTCCACCTCTGATGTTTCACAACAGCAAACCATCCTGTTTGCTTTCTGTGCAGATGCACAGACGTGACCTCAGATATTTAATGCTGTTTTAGAAATAATTAAAGCTTCTTCCACCTCCTGCTTGTTTTTTTTATTCCAGCTGAATGCATCACGTGGACGTTAAAACCTCAGACCTGCAAAGGTCCGATCAGCAGGAAATGTTTATGTTTCAGATCTCAGTGGGTCCAGATGAAGTGCAGCAGATACACAAATTATTCACACAGAGCCTCTAAATGTGCTTCTGTGCCATTTATGGAGAAACTTATTAAGCATTAAATGGAGAGAATAAACTATATTAATTGATTATTTGGATGAACAATCTGTTTGTTGCAGGTAACTTCAACCAATCACATCCAAAACGACACAAACAGGAAACAACAGGCAGCAGCTGCTGTGTGCTGTAACTGTGAGGACGTCCCATCCTCACCTGTAAAACTGCAGCACCTCCTGTGAATCACTGCGCGCGAACTCTCTGACCTCTCTATTTTTCTAATGGAGAAGCTTGTATGGCTAACGAAGTAAAAGGGCTTATTTCAACTCCAACACAGCACCAAGTAGCCTAAACCAAACAGAAAGTGAAAATAATGGTTAAAAACTGATGAATGAGTCAACAGGGTCTTTAAAAATGGACCCACATGGGGCATGAACCCCCACCTGCCGGCTGAAAGTCCCGCCACTCAAACTCAGCTGTTCTTTTCAGACTCTCAGCATTTCTGTATATGGACACTAACATCTCTGCTACAGCAGCATGGCTGAACGGTTGTTCTCCAGTCTGACCCTTATTGCCGCACCGAGACCACACAATACTTTTGTCTTTTGCTGTCAGATTAGATCATAAAGTCATAATTTGTCCCTTTCCTGTGACTGACAGGCTTCACATCACTTCCTCATCAATCATGACTCTCTCATGATGCGCGTAAAGCCATCGTGCAGCAGGAGAGCTCACAGTTTCTAACACTTTAGACTCGACCGCCATCCACGATCGAGTCACGGTAATCTGAAATTCCCGTATTTGCCATGTGAACACGGCCTGGATGAAGCTGACAACAAAGGTTTGGCGGGTTGGAGGTTTTTCACGCTGAACACAAACTAGGGCCAGAGCGGCGCGTCGCTCTCTCATCATGTTCAGTTTTTTGTTGCCCGATCATCTCCGGTCTCTGCCTGCTCCACTCCGTGTGTGACGAGGACGGCAGCGCTCGGGCTTCGACGCTCTCGCTTCACTTTGCACTGAAATTTGAGAGAAATTCAACTTCTGAAACACCTAGAAAGACGTCAGCCAATAGAATCACATCATGAACGTGTTCTGAGAGCGAGGCGGCTGCCTGAGCAGTGCAGTGTAAGAGAAGCTGGTCACTGCTGGGAATAATGACCCTGCTGTACATGAACACAGTTACTCACAGGCAGCTAGCCTGGCTAACGCTAACTGCTAATTGAAGCACAGCTAGCTTGCTTGGTGATTGGTTACTGATGCTATGACAAGCAAAGATTCACTACCAAACATGAAGAACATCCACAGTCAAGCAGTGAAGCAATGCATCCATGAATCCTGCCTGAGAGCAGGAAAAGGAGAAGCTTAGGCCCCAGCAGTCCCCAGGGGAAAAAAGGGTATTCCTTGATTGGTTGGTGAGTGGTTGCTGGGTGAGGTCGATCACAAAGAGGATGCTGCACCAGAAACCTCCTTGTTATTGTGCTGGTCACCAGCAGTTTGCCTCAGGTGTGGAAAATGCCAACTCGTCTGCTAGTCGGCATCTTCTGAACCACCAAGCAGTGAAACCTGAAAATGTGCGATGCAAACTGGAAATGGAGACTATTTACTTTCAAAGTAAAAGTCACAGTTTCACTGCCACTTAGAGAGTAGTTGGCAAATGTTTGCAGACAAGCTGGTGTCTTCCATGCAAACTATGGCAACCTGCTAGCAACCAAAGCAATCACAAGGAGGTTTTTGGTGCAGCACTGTATACCTCCATGTGACCAATTTCACCTTCAGACTGCAGCAGCCATTTGCCAACAGGTTGGGGAATACAAATCTTTCTATAGCAACTGGTGGTGTCTTGGCGGTCGCCCACTGGTCTGTAGGCCTGTGTGACTGAGGTCTCAAATAACAGCAGGAAAAACTCGCACTGAGCTCTAATTAGACTCCTGACAATAAACTACATCATTCGTCTTTGTCCTGCTGTCATGTCTTATTCAGTAAATTTATATTCTTGAATGTTTTTATTTGTCACATTTTTACAAAGTTAATAAGACAAAGTTTAGGTGGAGCGTTGCCTAACACATAAAGAACGATTCGCAGTCCCCTGATGACTGCAGATCATTCAGTTAACTCGATATCAGCGGATACTCATACCAAAGCTATCAGAACCATGTTACGCATTTTAGTTTAACCCAATTCATGACCCTTTCCTCAGTTTCCTGCTTGGTGTTGCTGTGAAACGTACCTCCAGCTGAAACACAGCTGTGGACCCTTCGTGCCCATGAGCCAGAACCAGCAGATCACCTTTTTCAGGATCATCAGATCAGAGCGGTCTGCAGGACTGACAGCAGGTGAAGTGGTGAGTCTTAACGTTTCAGTTCACCTCTGCTTATGTTTCAGTCAGAATCGCCCTCTTTGCATCATGTTTGTCTCCTTGATAACACACCAGGAAACAGTTTGATTTGCTGCTTTTGGTCCATCCCTCTGAGGAAAGGCTCACATCTATTTAGTTTATATTTTTAGTTTTTCTTCAAACCTTAATCCTGTTCAGCTGCTCCTAATTTCCAATCAGGGATTTTCTTTTATAAATGGAGGCAGAGTGGCAGAGGGAGGGATGAGTGGATAATAAAGTATGAAGAAACAGGAAGCAAGGAAGGTGAAGGAAGGGAGGAGAGAGGGAAAGTGGGGGATGGAGAGATGAAAATAAAAAATTAAAGAAAGGAGAGAAAAATGAGATGGGGTGAAGAAAGCTAAGCAGTGAAGATGGGAGGATGATAAAAGCAGGGGGAGAAAAGAAAAAGGAGGCGATGAAAGAAAGGATGGAGTTCATAAATGTTAATGGCAGTAAAGGATGGATGGAGAAAAAAAGCAATTGGTGAAGATGGGGATGAAGAAGGGCTGAAATAAGGATGACAGAAAGGTGCTGAAAGGTGATAGATGGATGAAGAGAGGACGAGGAAGAGGCAGAGACGGAGGGTGGATGGACTTAAGAGAAGAACTGAGAAGGATTGCATGAGGATGGAGGGATGGACGGACAGCAGTGCGGTAAACTCCAGGCGCTGCTGAGCCTGTCACTTTTTCAATGCAAATTACCTGCACACACACACACACACACACACACACAAAACACAGCGCTATTTATTCAACTGCTGATTTATTGATCAGATATTATTGATCAGGTCCCCCCCCCCAAAAAAAAATATGTGAGACAAAGGGGGGGGGGGGGGGGGTGAAAAAAACTGAAATTAATGAGCAGCAAATAAGAATTCATTCATAAAAATGTCCAATGAATCAATCAATACAAACTGACACGCACAGATGACAGATCAATGCATGTATGGATGTGAGTGCTCAGCGTGCCTCTGCCTGACGCGAACCCGGTTGAACCCGGGTGGTGGCGGCAGCGGGAGGCGCGTGGTGCTGCTGCAGAGTTTGACTAGCTGATGTGACACCTCCACCCCCCACCCCTCCTCTCCTCTCCCCCACCCCTTTCCAAAACCCCCCACCACAATCCGCCCAGCATCAGCTGTTCGCTCGAGGCGGCCGCAGAAAAGCCGCATCGCTCCGCATACCGCACACGCGTCAAAGCCTCAAGTCGCACCCGATACAGAGCCACACAGTCAGAAAATGGGTGAGGCTGTGGACCGTGAAGCCCCCCCCCCCCCCCCCCCCCCCCTCTACTGCCCACCCCCTCCCTCCACTATGAGCCTTACACGAGGAGCGGCAGCGAACACGCGGAGAAGCGGCAGATAACGCTGCATCCTCCGCTCCGCCTGATTCATCCATCCCGCCGCGCATCGATCCACCTGATCGGGACTGATGGTGCCCCCACATTCACGCGGCTCTCTATCAGGGAGGAGGCGCGCGCAGGCTCCAGGATGCGGCCTCGAGAAAAAAAAAATCACTGCATTTTGGTCAGTTTAGAGTCATCTCTACTCCTCCTCCTCCTCCTCCTCCTTCATCCTCTTCTCCATCAGGTCATCCAGGCACGCATGCATGGACATGCACGGTCGAATTGGAATTAGCACGGATGGGTGCGTTTTTAACCCGTTTTCCCATCATGCATGCAGCCCTGCATGAGGAGGAGGAGGAGGAGGAGAAAAACCTGAGCAGGGCCTCTGCGACGAGACGCGCTCCGATATCCGCTGTTAGCGGCAAAAAACGGCCAAAATTAAAAAGATAAAAGGTGTCCGAGCTGCAGCCGTGACCTCCAGCTCACACACACACACACACACACACACACACACACACACACACACACACACACACACACACACATACACGCGCGCGCGCGCGCGCGCGCTCACACCGAGAGCCAAATCAATCCAGAGCCTCCATCCGCACAACTCTGCGCTACTTCCACACACTCTGTATTCACAGCATGAAGCGCAGCCCGCCTCCAAACCTCCGCAGAGCCACCGAAACCCGCACAAATCCGCCTTTTAGCACCTTTTCTCCCCCTCTCCTCCGCTCTCTGCTCCGCACCGCTCCTCCGGAGGCCGTGAAGCTGCTGCTGCGGCTACAGAAGGAGGAAGAGGAGTAGGATGTGGGAACATGGAGGCCGACAGGGATGGAGATAAAGAGGAAAATTGGAGCTTACACTTCGCAGTTCCGCCGTACGGTCCTTCATGGTGTCGCCGAGCCGAGCTGGCTGCTAGAAAACGGAGAATCGGCCCTGGTCCAGGAGGGGAGGGGGGGGAGGTTTCCAGCACCACGTCGTTCGTCGTTTTTTCCGCTCCGAGATTCCCAACAATTTTTTCCTGTCCGTCCTCCTCTTCGGTTCTCAGCTCTTCTTCACGGGAGACAGAGAGATGGAGGGAGGAACAGCGCGCTGTGACGCGTCTCCGCCTTTTGCTGCTTCTTCTTCTCCTCAGGTTTTTTTTTTTTTTTTTTTTTTTTTTATCCGTGCCTCCTCGCCTTTTTTCTTCTTCCTCGTTTATTTGTTTTATTATTATTTATATTTTTATGTCCGCCGCTCTGGCTCACGCTGGCCCCCTTTCGGTCCGCGGCTTTCTCCTCTTCCTCTTCGGTGCGGTCGCAGTGTGGCCCCGCAGCGCGCAAAGCAGCAGCAGCCCGGCAGGAAAACCGAGCGAGAGAGAGGGGGAGGAGGGCAGGGAGGGAGGAGGGAGGGGGGAGGTGGTACTGATGCTGCAGAAAAGAGAGAGGAGGGAGGGAGGGCGAAGAGGGGGGGCGATGCGGAGGGGACGGAGAGGCAGGGCGCAGGCGCAGCTCCCTCCCCGCCCTCCATCCTCCATCCCTACCTGCTGTCCCCTCCTCCCCCCTCCTCAGCAGCAGGGAAGAGGAGGAGGAGGAGGAGGAGGTGTGTTTGGTTTCAGGTGAATGAGGATCAGGCAGGGGATCAGGATCAGGGGAGGGAGGGTGAGGATGGACAATCTGTTCACTCTATATGCCCTTATATAGTTGGGGGGGGGGGGGGGGGGGGCAGTGAGTGGAAAAGCTGATTTGTGGTCATACGTGTAACTTGCAGGAGGCTGCATGTGTACTCAGAAACATTTAATCCTTAATATCTGGTTTAAACTGTGAATGAAGCAGTGAACAAACTTCCTGTTTACACTCAGTTCAGATCAATAACTGTCAGAAATCATCAGGTTAAATTCAGGTTTGTTCACACACACATAAAAATCATTACCATCAAATAATGTGGAATTCATTCAATTCAATTCAGTTTTATTTATAGCTCCAAATCCCAACAGTCACCTTAAGGTGCTTTATATTGTACAGACCCTACAATAATTATAGGGAAAACCCAACAGTCCAAACGACCCCCTGTGAGCAGCACTTGGTGACAGTGGGAAGGAAAAACTCCCTTTAACAGGAAGAAACCTCCATCAGCATGTTTTCTAAGGGTTTTAGGGCCGAGGACACAAAGATACGTCTGTGAGACAGTTATGAATAATTTTTTCTCTGATGGTTAAACTTTTATTGTGAAAAAACTCATGAAGTCATTGTTATTATAAACATCTTAGACAGATATGAAGCTTTCAGAAGTTGCTATAGTAAGTCTTTATAATAACTTCCATCCATTTTCGTAACCACTTTTCCAATTCAGGGTGGGGGGGCCGGAGCCCGTCCCAGCTCCCACAGAGGTAATGATTATTTTAACGTACAAATGGGTCATTAAAATTTGGTAAGTATTTAATTTTCTGTTACCATACAGTGAGATAATTAGTATATTCTGTGAAGTGTTACTAATGAGACACGCACACATGCTTGATAACACAAATATCTCATCAGCCAATCACATGGCAGCAGCTCAGTGTATCTGGGCATGCAGATGTGATGAAGATGACCTGCTGAAGTTCAAACTGAGCATCAGAATGATGAAGACAGCTGATTGAAGTGACTGAATGGCTGTTGGTCTGAGTGTTTCACAAACTGCTGATCTGCTGGGATTTTCCCACATAACCATCTCTGTGGTTCACACAGCAGGTCTGAAACAGAGGAAATATCCAGTGAGCTGCAGCTCTGTGGGAGAAAACACCTCGTTGGTGTCAGAGGTCAGAGGTCAGAGGAGAATGGACACAGTGCTGCGAGCTGATTGGAAAGAAAAACTCAAATAAGAACTGGTTGCAACCCAGATGTGCAGAAGAGCATCTCTGAGCACATCAGACCCTGAAGCAGCGGGGCTACAGCTGCAGAAGACCACCCCAGGAACAGGAAACAGGCTACAGTTCACACAGACTCACCAAAGCTGGACAACAGGAGACTGGGAAACACTTCCTGGTCTGATGAGTCTCGATTTCTGCTGCAGCATTCAGATGGTCGGTCAGAGTTTGGTGTAAACACCATGAAGCACGGATCCATCCTGCCTCACATCAGCGTTCAGGCGACTGCTGCTGTGATGGTGAGGGGGAGATTTTCTCTTTCTCTTTGGGCCCCTCAGTACCAGCTGAGCATCGATTAAACACCACAGCCTACCTGAGTGTTGTTGCTGACCACGTCCATCCCTTTATAGCCTCAGTGTACCATCTTCTGATGGCTGCTTCCAGCAGGATAACACACCATGTCACAAAGCTCAGATCACCCAAAACTGGTTTCTTGACCATCACAGTGAGCCCACTGCACTCAGACAGCCTCCACAGGCACAGGTCTCAGTCCAACAGAGCACCTTTGGACCAAAATCTCTGAGGAACATTTCCAGCAGCTTGTTGAATCTGAGACATGAAGAATTAATGCAGCTCTGAAGGTGAAGAGGATACTGGCAAGGTGTACCTAATAAACTGTCCACTGGGTGTGTATATGGGTGTGTGCAGAACATGAGGTTTTGTTTGGACATATGAGCTTTGATGGCGGCACGATAAACGAGCCCTGAGTTTCCCAAATGGAGTTTTAATGGTGGAGATGAACTCTGGAGTCTTCTGGCTCAGTGCCCAGAAGAAACACTACCAACCCCCACACACCCCCATTACCACCCTCCTTTCACCCCCCTACTCATCATCGGTTGTGAAGTCTTTATTTAAATGTTTGTTGCTCTACACGAACCAGGAGGACTTTGAATTTATGTGATCAGTGAGGAAGAAGAAGAAGAAGAAGAGGAGGAGGGAGATTTGTTTGAAGCAATCTTAAAGGAAATCAGAGTGAAAAGAGGTGAATGAGAAGAAACAGTGCATCATGGGAACCCCCCAGCAGACTAGGCCTATAGCAGCATAACCAAGGGAGGGTTCAGGGTCACCTGATCCAGCCCTAACTATAAGCTTGATCATAAAAGAAAGTTTTAAGCCTAATCTTAAAAATAGAGAGGGTGTCTTTCTCCTGAATCCAAGCTGGAAGCTGGTTCCACAGAAGAGGGGCCTGAAAGCTGAAGGCTCTGCCTCCCATTCTACTCTTAAGTATCCGAGGAACCACAAGTAAGCCAGCAGTCTGAGAGAGAAGTGCTCTGTTGGGGTGATATGGTACTATGAGGTCTTTGAGGTAAGATGGTGCCTGATTATTCAAGACCTTGTAGGTGAGGAGAAGGATTTTAAATTCTATTCTAGATTTAACAGGGAGCCAATGAAGAGAAGCCAATATGGGAGAAATCTGCTCTCTCTTTCTAGTCCCTGTCAGTACTCTAGCTGCAGCATTTTGGATCAGCTGAAGGCTTTTCAGGGAGCTTTTAGGACAGCCTGATAATAATGAATTACAATAATCCAGCCTAGAAGTAATAAATGCATGAATGAGCTTTTCAGCATCACTCTGAGAAAGGATGTTTCTAATTTTAGAAATATTGCATAAATGCAAAAACGCGGTCCTACATATTTGTTTAATATGTGCATTGAAGGACATTGTCATGGCCACACAGCTGATGGACTCAAATGCAGGACTCCAAGTAAAAGTTCTATTTAGTTTCTATAAACAGTTTTATTTACAGAGTCCAAAATATTAGAAACAGTTCAATGGTGCAGAGAATCTCAGGTTAATCCAGTTCACAGGGCAGGCTAAAACAGATCCACCTCTCCAGCAGGCTTCTTTCTCCAAGCAGAGTCTCTCAGATTTCCTGCACAGAGGGAAAAACAGGTAAGTATTCACAACAGGGTTCAAAGCTGAAATCCCACAGAGGAAATGTCACTGACAGTGAACAGCGAAGACTGAAGATTCACCAACACCTTTAGCAGTCTTCAGGAAAATCACCAGATTGCCAACAGTTGAGCTCATTACCTCCATGAACACAGACTGGGAGGCGGAGAAACTGTCAGGCCCACCCCTGAAACAAAGGGTTAGGGTTAGTGTGCTCCACACCACACACACACTCATGCAGACAGATGAGACAGCGAGAGCAGAGAAGAGAAAGAGAGAACATGAAGATCTGCACAGGGAGACCATGATGGTCAGCAGTGACTCCAAGATTTCTCACAGTGTTACTGGAGGCCAAAGTAATGCCATCCAGAGTAAGTATCTGGTTGGACACCATGTTTCTAAGATTTGCACAATAACTTCAGTTATTGTAAATAGAATTGGTCCTAGCACAGAACCCTGTGGAACTCCATAATTAACCTTAGTGTGTGAAGAAGACTCCCCATTTACATGAACAAATTGGAGTCTATTAGATAAATATGATTCAAACCACTGCAGTGCAGTACCTTTAATACCTATAGTATGCTCTAATCTCTGTAATAAACTGTTATGGTCAACAGTATCAAAGCTGCACTGAGGTCCAACAGGACAAGAACAGAGATGAGTCCACTGTCAGAGGCTCTAAGAAGATCATTGGTAACCTTCACTAATGCTGTTTCTGTACTGTGATGAATTCTGAAACCTGACTGGATAAAAAATTAAGTAATCTTTAGAAATTTTGATTGTTCTAAGAGTCAGAAAGGAGGATTCTGCAGAATATGCTCACTGATGTTGTGATTGATAAGCCATCAGCCAATGAGCATGCGGTTTCATGTTGAGCCCTCGCTCATCATATCTGGTTTCAAAATACAGCAACAGTGAAGATGTTCATCTCAAAGCTTCAGGTCTGGACTTCACAAACCAACAGGTGACATCATGGTGGCTACGCCATCTTTAATGCTGTCTGAGGTCTGGTCTTTCTTATTGGTCCGTTTCAATCAGCCTGCTGGTAAGGTTCCACCACAGGAAGTAGGCGTGAGCCCGTTCTGCCTCACGTCCAGATGTTCCACAGCAGAAGCTGTGACCGCTCCAATCATAGCAGACAGACTCATCGGTGAATCCGTCGCTGTCGCTGCCGACATCTGTGTCTCCAAACAGGAAACAGTTTGTCGACCATCTTTTCTCTACCTTTGCTGGACAGACGTTGGAGATGTTACCTTTCGTTCTGCTGAACATCCTTCTTGGATGTGGCCTGGATGTTCTTCTCCCTCGTCTCCATAGGCCTGTTCTGTTTTCATTGTCTGCTGACAGAGTGTGCTGTGTTTAATCTGACCTGACTCGACTTCTCTTTGAACATTGCTGGATGTCCTTCTTTAATTAGGATTTAAAGCTGTTCTGGTTTTAACCATGTCTGAACTCAGGAACTTTCAATAACCATCACTGCAAAGTGGAGTTTGTATATTTTAACAGCATAAACTAAAGAAAAAAAGATTCTGAAGCTGCGTTAATGGCTTTTAAACATGGTTTTCAGGGAAACATCAGTACCAAAGCATCACGGATGCAAACCCTGCAGCCCAGTCAGAATGCATTGCATCAATACAATGCATCAATACTCTACAACTTCTTATAACAACCTAAGGATGTCCCTCTCAGGCCTCCATCCCTCTGAAGCAGGCCTTTCTCATCCTCCCAGCGGCCTCTTGAATAGCGAGCCTTCAGATATCCATAATCCATATCCATAGTGTGAATGAAAACCAGCAGAGTAATTACAGAGATCTGAAACAGGATTATTTCTCTGGATGCACCTGTGAAAATCCAGCATCAAACAGAGGCAGAGGAGGCCACGCGGACCTTAATGAGGAAGACCTGAATCCCAGGTATCTGCCACACGTTCACTCACGGCCCCGTTACATGTGGACGAGGCTCTCCGTACCTCCTGACTCAGGTGGCCGGTCAGAGGTCAACACTCTGAGTCAGCGCTGAGTCACAAGCCAGAGCTGCTCTGACCAATCAGAGCACAGCACAGGGCCTGAACCACCTGTCTCATACATATTCATTTCATGTATTACAGCATATAGTTTTCTACATGTGTGAAACATGTGATTCAAACCTCAGCACCAAATAAATGCTGATGCTGATGAAAGCTGACAGCGTGATGAGAGTGACATTGGAATAACATTGATTCATAGCTGTCCTGATTATAATTGGTAGATCATCTCTTTATAGTTAAACTCACTGATTTATAGTTAGCCAGAAATTAAAGCTGTTATCACGTGGACTATTCTGCTGCACCTCTCTGACAGTGGTACATCCCATCTGCCCAGTATTGAAAGGCTAGAGGTGACCAGGGGATGATTCTTAAAAGTGATTGATTTATGGTTAACAGACAATATTTGGAAGTATTATTAGTAATTTTCTGTGCTGAATATCAGCTGAGGGTTGATTCGGTTAAAGTTGGTTGAGAGGAGGCGGCTGACTGCTTACTGTCTGAGTCTCAGGTTTGCCTGTGTGCCTTTGAGCATGTCAGTTATGAGTTATACTCAGATTGTTTTTATTATTGTTCTGCTTTAAACATTGTTTGTTGCTTTGTTCTGAGCCTCTGAGCAGGTCTGGTGTTTAAGAAGGGGCCTGGTTTCCTGTGTGATGTCATCAGTCTGTCACATCACTGTGGGGGAGTTTGGTCCTCTGTCCTTCAGCTCAGTGAGGTTTGCAGCATTCATGCCTGCACAGCTCTCCTATCACGGTACCACGCTGGAGTTCACTGAGCTCCTGAGAGCGACCCATTCTTTCATTGATGTTGGTAGAAGCAGTCTGCATGCCTAAGTGCTGGTTTATACACCTGTGGAAGTGACTGAACACCTGAACTCAGTGATCTGGATGGTGATGGTGTTTTTCACAGGAGTCAGTCAGCGATAGCTTCAGGGCAGGAGAGCTGAGGCTGGGTTTTGTGTTGTGCATTTTCAGTTACTCTGAGTTCATTTTGGGGTTTTATTTGGTGAGTTTCACGTGTCATGGAGATCTCTGCAAATAAGCTGCTCACCTGTGGAAGCTCGTGTCTGCTGACTCTGTGTTTCTGCCCTCCTTGATATCTGAGTCAAACTACCTGACATCGCAAAGTTTCCTATCATGACTTTAAATAAATAAATGATACAATTTCATGATAAAATGCAGAAATTTCCTTCAACAACGCTGGAAATTTGTAGACAGAAACCAAATGATCTGCCTACAAATTTAATCAAGGCCAACGAGAACAAATGAAGGAAAACTTCAGACCCTCCTCCAGGAATCCTGACACTTTTCCAGAGATCTGATTGGTCAGTCGGTGGTGGTTTTGTACCAGCTGATCTCTGATCCACCTTCATGAGCCTGAAAACTAAACCTGAAGCAACAAATCCTGTTTCGGTGCACACCTGTGGGTGAATAGGCACAGGTGAGACAACCAGGGACACACAAAGGGCATCAGGCTTCAGTCATACATCAGCATAAAACACAAACACATATAAATCCCTGTTTTATGGCTCACACACACAAACTATCACTAACAGTCACAGAGTACAAAACCTCAGAACAATAAAAAACAAACACAATGAGAGGCTGATCAGCACGTGATCAATCATTCATTTATTTCTAACAATTATCCCTCACATGCACGCACATGTTGGACTCTCATGTTCTGACCTTTCATTCGTTCCTGATTTCCTGAGCAGTGTTTCTGCCTCTGCAGTTCACCGCAGCCTGTGTGTGTCACAGCGTCAGCAGTGTGTGTTTGGACTGTTTAACAGTCTGTCATCACTGGTTCAGCTCTGTGTGAGGTTTAGAGGGGAGGAAACGTTCTTCATCCTGTGCTCCTCATTCAGAGGCTGAAACCCTCCGACCTTCACTGACCCAGCCGATAACAAAAAAACAAAATCATAGAAAAGCCAACGTTAAGTCCTACAAACATCAGCTGTCTGAAGCCTCCCAGCAAACATGGTACAAACAGCAACAGAAGAACCGACCCGACAGATGGTGGCGCTGTTTCTGTGTCTGTGGTGATGCTGGTCTGTGTGGCTGTTCACAAACATTAATGACCAAATTATATCAAATTACATTTGATTTAAAAAAAAAAAATCTGATCAAAAGTTGTTGCTTTGCCTGAAAGGATCTCTGTTCTTCAGCATCCTCCCATCTGTGGTTTGGTGTGGTTGAGTTACTGGCCCGGGAGCTCAGTAATCTCTGTGCTGCTCTTGCTCCAGTTTGATTTATCCCAGTGGTCCTTCATCTATCCCATTACGTCCTCGTAGTTTGTCAAGGGGATCTACTACTGCACAGCGACCCCTGCAGGCTGGAACCACACACCACAGGCAGCCGGACCGGCACACAGCTGTGCTTCTGCCTGAACTTCAAGGTTGATGTTTTGACCCACCGTGGAGATGATGGACACTCTCCCCAGCAGGTCATCATCTCTGATGCTGTCCTGCTCCGATCAAAAACAGTCTGTGTGAGTTCAGAGAAGAGTAATAAAATTCAAAGTTAACTTTATCTGCAGTTACCTGATTCTAATCATGTGTGGGTGTGTAAGCTACTGTTTATGAAAGCTTTTATTTTGGTTCCTGAACGCCTCGCACTCTTTTTGGACCTTTTTGATTTGGACATTTTAACATGGAAGTCTGTGGGGACTGATTTGGTGCTGGAGCCTCAGGTGGACATTGGAGGAACTGCAGCCCTGGAGGTTGCTGTAAGTCTCAGGTGTTGCTGAAACTGAAATTGCGTACTTGGTAAAAATCAGTGTTGATCACTTTTGTCCTTTGGGGTTGATGGTTCCAAAGGTAGTTCCAGTAGGGAACGTTGTTGTTCCAGATCGCCGGCGTTGTGGCTCCTTGGTTCTTGTAGAAGACTTTAACGTATCAATTTCAGGGACTAGAAAGAGAGAGCAGATTTCTCCCATATTGGCTTCTCTTCATTGGCTCCCTGTTAAATCTAGAATAGAATTTAAAATCCTTCTCCTCACCTACAAGGTGTCATGAAACGTCTGTGTGGCAGGCAGGAAGGAGGACCCCAAAGCAGGACACGCCAGGCAAAACGTAATTCCACTTTATTACTGGTGCTTGAACAAAAGGCCGGACTAGGAAGAGCTAGTAGCAAAACTCAATACAAAAAAAAATACCAGACTTAAGCACAACAGGACACACAGCAGGAGACGTAGTCGACGCGACAACAGGCACTGAAAACACTGGACTTAAATACACAAGAGGCCTGATGAGGAAAGAGGAAACAGGTGGGAACACAGGTGACGCTGATAACACTGACGAGACCAGGGGAAGCAAAACTAAACACAAGAGACCAGAACTGGACGACTATCGAAATAAAACAGGAAGTAAGACGATGGAAGAGAGACGCAGACCTGACACAGAATACAGAGAGAACACCAGGGACTAGAAATAACAATTAAACCTCACAACCAAAAGAAATCCCAAAACAGAACAGACAAAATGAAGCAAAACAAGAAACACACTGGGTCCAAAGGACCCCGGACCATGACACAAGGTCTTGAATAATCAGGCCCCATCTTATCTCAAAGACCTCATAGTACCAATCACCCCAACAGAGCACTTCGCTCTCAGACTGCTGGCTTACTTGTGGTTCCTAGGATACTTAAGAGTAGAATGGGAGGCAGAGCCTTCAGCTTTCAGGCCCCTCTTCTGTGGAACCAGCTCCCAGCTTGGATTCAGGAGACAGACACCCTCTCTATTTTTTTTTTTAAGATTAGGCTTAAAACTTTCCTTTATGATCAAGCTTATAGTTAGGGCTGGATCAGGTGACCCTGAACCCTCCCTTAGTTATGCTGCTAGAGGCCTAGGCTGCTGGGGGGGTTCCCATGATGCACTGTTTCTTTTCGTTCACCTTATTTACTTTGTTTATACTTCACTTTGCATTTAATCATTAGTTATTATTAATCTCTGTCTTTTCCACGGTGTGTCTTTTGCCCTGTCTCTCTCTCCTCAGCCCAGCCGGTCACAGCAGATGACTGGTAGATGCAGAAGATGAGTAAAGCTCCAGAAGATGGTATGAATTCATACCTGAGAAGAAAGACTCAGCAGCCTGCAGTTTCTAAAAGGCTCAACCCTTTGCAAAGGAATATGAACCACTTCCAAGGAGCTTGTTAAAGCACAGAGAAGAATCAGAAGCAAGTTATAATTTCACTGTGAGCACGTCCTAAAGAAATATAGTCAACAAAACCCGCTGTTCCCTCACAAGCTATGCAGCCACAAGCCAAGGAGGAAGCACCTGAAGGCATTTTCAAAATAAAACAGAGGGAGCTCTTGTTCAACAGCAGCGTCCTGTCGTTGTCTGTGAGAGATATTTGCAGCGTGGAGCCTTCACACGAGCTTTAAAGCCAGCTAAGCTGTCTGTATTTTCTGGATTGTTCGGTAGAGGGCAGCCAAGTGTTCCCCTGAACATGGTTATGATGCGGCAAAGAAATTATTGCATGAGTGTTTTGGTGATGATTTGCTGCTGATTGGACAGAAAAAGCTTTGGCTCGGCCTGCGGTCAGTGCTGAGGGTGCCGAGGCATTACGGCCTGTTCGTGCATGAGTCGGACAAACGAACGCCAAAGAAGTTTAGAAATCTGCCAGTTATCACAAACACCTGACTGCTGCAGAGGGAGGAACAACCAGGTATCAGGGGTGACCCTTTAAGACCTGTAATAGAACAAGTCCACCGACCACATCGTTACAGTTATATAAGATAAGATAAGATAGTGTTTATTTGTCACATGCACAGTTATACACAGTACAATGCACAGTGAAATGTATTTTGTACCTGCAACCTTATATACACACATATAAATAAGAAGAATAAAAATAAAAAAAAGTAATTCACACTATACTCTATATACTATACACTATACACACTTTTTAAATTATAATATTTACACTGTGCAATAATGGTCCAGTTAGGGCTCAGAGTTGAGCAGACGGATGGCTTGTGGGTAAAAACTCTTCTTCAACCTTTCAGTCTTAGCCCTCAGGCAGCGGTAACGCCGGCCTGATGGGAGCAGGGAGAAGAGAGAGTGTCCGGGGTGGCTGGGCTGTTTTAGGATCTTCATGGCCCTCAGCCTGCACTGCTTGGTGTAAATGTCCTGCAGGTTGGGGAGGGTGGTTCTGATGGTCCGTTCAGCTGAACGAACCACCCTTTTTAGGGCCATGAAGTCCTGCTTGGTGCAGTTTCCCATCCAGGTGGTGATGCTCCCACGCATGATGCTCTCGATGGTGCAGGTGTAAAAGTTCCTGAGCACCTTGAGTGGGAGCTTGAAGTCTCTCAGCCGCCTGAGGAGGTAGAGACGCTGTCTGGCCTTCTTCACAGTGATGTTTATGTGATGAGTCCAGGACAGGTCCTGTGAGATGGTCACTCCCAGGTATTTGAAGGTGTCCACTCTTTCCACCTCAGCACCACTGATGACAAGTGGATGGTAGTCCCTCTGCTGCTTCCTGCTGAAGTCCACGATCAGTTCCTTTGTTTTGCTGACGTTGAGCAGGAGGTGGTTCTCCTGGCACCAGTTATACATGCTGCAGTACCATCATGTACTCACTATAGAACCTTCAGAACCCTAATTATAATAATGTGTATGTAGGTAATCCATAGGAACTACATATGATGGTAGATACAGAAACGCCATAGCTGTACATGCTAATGCAGACGGTGAGTATGTGTTGTTGTTAAAGCTTTCTACTTGATGTCTGTGAACCCGTTACGGGGAGGATACGGCGCTCTGGGACACGCTGAATGCATCATATCTAAGTGTAGCTCTATTGTATGTGCGGTTAACGGGCAGTTACTTTCTCCTAAGAAATCAGGAAGGAAAAAACAGACTGAACTACAGTCTTTGTATTTTACACTTAAATTTTATTTTTCGTTTTCATTTTATTTTCTGAAAATGAGAATTGTTTTTAATCATTTCTCATTTTAAACACTTTATTTAATTTGTATTCATTTATTTATTTTTACAAAAATATATATATTCTACATTTTTGTCTTGTGACACATCAGGTGGAAAACTTGAACGTTTATCACTCAGACATTTAAGATATAAAGTCAAAAATATGATTAAATATTTCTCCACTTGTTAGAGTTTTAACCAGTAACTGTTTTTTTATTGGATTTATGGATAAATCATGAAGACGTGCAGCGGCTCACCTGCTCAGGGCGATGGCAGGTTCAAACTTTTTAATTTAAAAAATATCCTAAGAACATATAAAGACCTTCAAAACAAACCAAAAACATGCAGAACATAAAACAAACTGCACAGAAGCAAACATAAATGCTAAAATGTTAAACTGCTGCAAAGAAAACAACAGAACACAAACATGGTCACTGCATCTAAACTATTACACACGAGCAGATGGAAAGTATAAGAAACAGAAGAAAAACCACCACATGCTGGAGTTCAGTCACAGCTGATAAACGTTCACCGTTAATGTAAAAGTTTAAACAGCTTCAGGTTAAGGTGAGACTCATCAGCAGCAGCAGCACCAACGAAAGAGGAAACGTGCAGGTCCATGTAAAATATTTGAAATATGACACAAAATACACATTAATACACACCAGTACACATTAATACAGACTCCCTGCTCCTATTCACCATTTGCTGTCTCTTCTGCCCCCTGCTGGTCCACTGGCACACTGCAGCAGAGTTTCACCTTGGAGGAGACTGAAGGGCAGTGTGTGTGTGTGTGTGTGTGTGTGTGTGTGTGTGTGTGTGTGTGTGTGTGTGTGTGTGTGTGTGTTGTTTTCTCTGTCTGCATGCTCTTTGACTCTGTGCATCCTCTGACCTTTAAACCTGAACTTTAACCTGTTCCCTGAAACCAGCTGTGAGCTGTGAGTCCTGGATTTATTGCACCTGTAAGGACTGAACCCAGTCCTCACAAAGACACACACACACTCACTGTGGGGTTTCCATGGTTTCAGAGGACATCACACTGGCTTGTGTTTGTTTGTTTCCTGCAGCCTTCACTGCACTGATCATTCCTAGTTTCACTTCCTCTGCCTCACTTCCTTTCCCCATCACTGTTTGGGTTCCTTTATCACCTGATTCATGGGGTGGTGGTTCCCGTCAGAGGAGTTTATTGATCTTCACTGAAGCTTCAGACTGATGTTTGAACCTGTCGCACACAAACCTGAAGCTACATCCACACTCAGGCTGCAGTTTTGGAGCTTTAACTGAAGCTAACACTGAAATTTAAGGTGGAAATGAAACCCTTCATGTATGAAGGCTGATTTACAACTTGGAGCCTCTGATAACTGTTGCAGATTAACTGACTGTGAAGCTGGACTTAAGAAATAAGTGTTTATGGTTTTTAGAGCACATGTGGCACCATTTTGTGCCAGTGCAGATGTGATGTCACTGGGTTGATTTGTGCTAACAGACTTACATTAGCTTATGTTAGCTAACTAGTAACAGAATCAATAACTCAGTGGAAACTATAAAGCAGTTTAAGAAGAAACGATAATCAGCACCATTGTTTTTTCAATCAAGTGTTGCTTTTTATTTTTATTTTTATTAAAACTGCCCCTTTTCTGACTTCCTCCTCAGATGTCAGACTCTATTATTTAAGTTTCTATGTCTGGATTTTCGCCTCTCATCTTGGCTTAGAGGTGCAGGTTTCTCTCTTACATCATCATCACCACTCTTTCCACTTCACCTCTAAGTAAATGTGTTTCCTTATATGGAGAAATGGGGATGTGGCTACATGCAGGCAGTATAGAGATTGCAGGCAGCAAGCATGAGCCTGATGATGACCTCGCCCACCGATGGGTGGAGGGAAGTTATATTTTCACCTGTTTATCTGTCAATATAACTCAAAAAGGTTTGAACCAAAGTTGATTAAACTTTGTGGAAATATTTCTTAAAAATCATATTTTACAGCTTTTAAATGGCAATAAAATACATTTGTATTCTTTGTGATCTAGTAATTTATGATGGAGTAGACAACATTGGCGTAGTATCGGCAACCCAAAAATTTGGGGTGGGGGAATCTGATTTACTAACACATGCACGGCAGGAAGAACGTTAGCCTGTGTGCACCAGTGGTAGCCCCTTAACTGGCAAGGGCCCGGTGACGGGCCGTTTGTAGTCCCTTTTATATGGCAGGCTAGACCCTCCCATTTTTATTGACACGTCATTCGGCCAATCATGTAACTGGCTGCACCAAATCACCTGACAAAGCTACGTGACGCCCTCTGAGTATTATTGGCTCTGGGAAACCCATTTCTTAACATGATTGGCCGAATGAGGTGTCAGTCAAAATGGGCGGGTCTAGCCTGCCATATAAATGCACTTCATTCGGCCGGCGGACCAGACGCAGCCAGTTAATAGGCTATGAAATGGGTTGTTCAGAGCCAATAATAACCAGAGGGTGTTATGTAGTTTTTGTCAGGTGATTTTTTTGCTGCCAGTTAAGGGGTTAATTTCGTTGACGAAATGTTTTCATCATAATTTTCGTTGACGACCCTTTTTTTCATGAGGACAACGAGACGATAACTAAATAAAAACTACCTAAAAGGATAAAAGCAATGACGAAATTAATTGACACTTTCGTCAACGAATGAAAAGAGACAAAAATGCTTGGCTGGGACGAAATCCAATCAGAACTGATTTAATTTTGTGACAGGGCGGGACACGTTAGGAAAACATCCAATCAAACGCACAGTTGCACAAATTTGCTCTAAACCCAGGAAGGACAAACTAGCCTGTGATTGGTCGTTCCTTCCGATAGAACTAAGTGATGTAACCAATGTCAGCAGGGAGAAAGAGAAGAGCCGATGTATGGACACATTTGTCCTTTGACTGTGACAAACTAAACGATGTGTAAACCATGTGGGGCGACTATCTCGGGTAAAAACACGACAAATCTTAAACAGCATCTGCAAACCAGTCACCCAGATCTCCATGCAAAGGTCAGCATTTTAATGTCATGCAGGGTAAAGTGTTTTTCCCAGTTTGTGTTTAGAGAAAATCTCCACACCGCGGTGGATTAGCCTTTATAATCTTAGTCCTGAACACTGCCCTGTACCTTTCAGAGCGTCCTGCTGTAAAACGCTCGGATTATCTCAGTAAGGTGGTGTTAATGATCAGGTGTGTGGGAAGCAGGTGAAACGCTAATGTTAATATTATTAATAATATTCCATAACTTTTAATAAATGTTTAATTTTGTCTAAGTGTGTATAATGACTAATTCAAGGGAACTGAAGAAAAAGCATTTACATTTTACACCCTTTATAATTTCATCGACTAAAACTAAAACTATTCAGATGACTAAATTATGACTAAAACTAAATCAAAATTTGTTGTCAAAATTAACACTGGTGTGCGCATCAGAAATCTCACAGTGATTTTGTGTGCAAACTCATTTTTTGTGCAGGGCAATGTTTGCAAATATTATTAAATGAGGCCCACTGTGACCTCGCAATGTGCAGAAACCAGCTGTCCACCCTTCAGGCGGAAATGTCTTTCATCAGAATTTTAACCCCCAAAATTACTTTGTCCCACTCTCAGATCTTTGCATTATTATTTTATTAAATGATCACTAACAGGCTGTTTTCTTGGCACCACTGGTTTCCCATACCTGTTGGTATATTTTTGTTGCAGCTCTTGTAAACTGAACTGTCAGCACGGTTTGTCTTTAGTGTGATTTCTCGTACCTTTGAAAACAGTCTGAATCATTTCTGTGTGAGTTATTTCCTGTTTCTGAGCATTTGCCCTGCAGGCCTGTTTTCTCCACGTTTCCTCTCAGCAGTTATTTCGTCTTCCTCTCTGAGTTAATGGCTGATCTGGAGCGCTGGTGGAGGTTTTGGCTGACGTGGACGGAGCAGCCGAGGGGCCCTGCTTGGTTTTACGAGGCCTGTATCTGCTCGGCTCCTATAGGCTGCTGCCACAGAGATTTTATTGTGTCTGCCTTGGATACCAGCCTGTTCCCGGGACGCTTGTTTCTGAGCTCAGCAATGATCCAGAGAGGAAGCTCGTGCTCCTGATGGGAAACTAAAACTGTGGAGAGCTGAAGTGTTTTTGTACAGAGGCCCCAAAAAGCCCGGGTCCCTCTGGGGTTCAGCCTGATGCTGTGAGCCAAAAGCATGAAACAGGCTGCGGAGAAACAAAGGCAGGAGCACCAACCGAACCCTGCACAGAGGAGTCTCCACGAGCCGACCCGTCCCATCGCTTCGTGAAATCCACTCGTTCACTGTCTCCAAAGTCAGTCCAAAGCTACGCTATGAATTATGGGACGCCATTATCACCTTTCCTTTCACAAAGGATGCTCCAGTGTCTTCTCCTCTCCAATAAAGGAAGCACTGAAGCTCATTTCCTTATTTAGTTTCCTTGTTTAGTATCATAATCCTAATTTTTTTCCTTTTGCCTCATACATTCACCTTCCTTCCTTCTTTCTTTCCTTCCTTCCATCTTCCTTGTTCTCTTCTTTTCTTCTTCCCTTCATATCTTCCTTCCTTTCCTTCCTTTTTTCTTCTTTCCTATCTTCCTTTCCTTTTTACTACATCCTCATCCTTTCTTTTTCCTTCGTTCTTTCCTTCCTTCTGTTGTTCTTCTCTTCCTTCCTTCCTTCCTTCCTTAATGGGGAATTAAACCCGCTCTGATTGTGGCTGCAGGTATATCAGGAAGATAAAAACCTTACTGATAGAATAAAAGACTGTTCAGCCACAGCCAATCAAAAATGGAGCAAGAACAACAAAGGCAGGAAGTAAAAATAATCAGACATGTGAGAAGGAACCTTCAAAATAAAATAGTAACTAAACACTAAACACAAAGGCAGGAGGAAACAGGAATATTGTGTTGACCATGACACGTCAGTGGGCGGGGTCTGTGTGCTAATCTGGTTTAACTTTAAGTCTCAGTTTGTTGGTAAAAATTAAACAAAGCTCCGCCCACTGAGGGTTAATTTCTCCCTCATCTGTGCCTGCAGGCTGAGCAGGCATGTGCGTGAATCTGTCGCTTGCACAAACTTGAGCGTAACAGATGAAACACATCTGTCACAGCTGGATGCGCTGACACAGAGGAAATTGATTTTTTTTTTTTTTCCCCGTGATGAGAAGAAGTGGCAGATGGCAGGATTTATGAATTATTAATGCTCAGGCGTCTCTGTGGCCTCAGAGAGGAAACGACAGCAGCAGCTCAGACTTTGTGACAAGAACGCAACGTTTCTGCTCCTGTCGTCCAGGCGGACCTCAGCACCGGGACCTGTGGAAGAGCTTAACAAAGAAAGATCAGACTGTTACTATAAACCTTCTGCCAGGACGCTCTTCTTAAAGCCAGATACCTGCTAATCAGAAACATCCAAATAAAACTGGAGCTCTGTTAGTCTGTTAATCCAGTGAAGCCACAGCAGCCATCTCCAAACTCTCGATTTTAGTCAAGGTTCTGGAAAAGTTGGTGAACAACCAACTTAAGAGCTATTTGGATCAAAATAATATTTTGTCACCCTTTCAATCAGGTTTTAGGAAATTGCACAGTATTGTAACTACGTCATTAAAACTTCTCAACAACATTTATGAAGCACTGGATCAAAAAATTAGTGTGCTGCTTTTTATTGATCTATCAAAGGCCTTCGACACTGTTGACCGTGGCATCCTATGTCAGAGGTTGTTGGAAATAAGTCTTTCAGACCAAGCAGTTGGTGTGTTTTCTAATTACCATTCTGATTGTAAGCAGTGTGTGCAGTTTAATGGTTCCTCTTCTGGTTTTTTAAATGTCTCTAATGGAGTTCTCTGTGGTTTTAAACAGAGAAAACCAAAGTCACGTTGTTCTCAAACAGAAAGAGGGTGCCAGCAGTACTTCCCTCTCTCGTATCATTTCAGGGTACTATTATTGAAACCAAGACCTCATATAAATACTTAGGTATTGTGATTGATAACAGTCTTTGCTTCAAGTCACATATTGACCACCTGTTAAGCTGAAACTGGGGCTCTTGTTCAGAAACAGATCATCTTTCCCTTTTGCTGCAAGAAAAGACTCATTGCTGCCACTTTTTTTACCCCACCTGAACTATGATGACATCATTTATGTGAATGCCCCTGCTCACTCTCTCTGTCAGCTGGACTCAGTTTATCATGGCGTATTAAGATTTATAACTGCTTGTAAACCCCTAACACGCCACTGTACCTTATATTCACTGGTCAACTGGTCCTCATTAACCTCACGCAGGCAGTGTTAATTTTGACAGCAAATTTTGATTTAGTTTTAGTCATAATTTAGTCATCTGACTGGTTTTAGTTTTAGTCTAGTTTTAGTCGACTAATTGCTCTGTCTGAAACAATCACAGGCTAGTTTGGTCTTCCTGGGTTTAGATCAAATTTGTGCAACTGTGCGTTTGATTGGATGTTTTCCTAACTTGTTCTGCCCTGTCACAAAATTAAATAAGTTCTGATTGGATGTCGTCCCTGCCAAGCATTTTCATCTCGTTTTCATTCGTTGACCAAAGTGTCAATTAATTTTGTCATCGTTTTTATCCTTTTAGGTCATTTTAATTTAGTTATCGTCTCGATTTCTTCATGAAAAAAAGGGTCGCTGATGAAAACTATGACAAAAATAGTTCATCAACAAAATTAACACTGCATGCTGGATGGTTCATTGTTTTCATTTTATCTATAAATTTGTTTCTAGTTTAGTCCCTTCCTATTTATCAAACTACATGCTATGTCAACAAAGTGGTCACAATCTGTATTCTCAGAAACTTTTTACCTTCTTTGTTCCATCAGTTCGCACAGAGCTCGGAAAAAAGGCTTTCTCCTTTTCTGCTCCATCTTCATGAACACAGTGCAGAAGGACCTGAAGCTCTCAGAAATGATTTCACTCACTGACTTTAAAATACGTATAAACGATTTTGTTACATCATCACTGGGACCTTGATCCTGTTTTAATATGATTGTGTAAATATTTGGCATTTTACTTACTAATTATTGTATTATTTTATTGTAAAATTATTATGTTTTGGAAACAGGTCTGTCTTGCAAATGAGACACTGAGGCCCAATGGGACTACCTGTATAAATAAAGGTTAAATAAAATAATAATAATAAAAATATTTGTCAGATAATTGCATTAAAAAATGCTCTAACAGCAGAAAACACCTCCAGAGGTCCTGTTCAGGGACTCCAGTTAGCTGAGGGGAAGCCTAGCAGACAGCTAGCAGCTACAGCCGCCTGTGTCACTATCCACCTGTCAGTCAGAGAGGCCACGCCCCTAAAAATGCAAACTTTAAGCCTTAGTATCTTTTAAACAGTGTCTTAAAAACAATTTGAATTAAAAAACTGAATTTCAGCCCTTTAACTCTGATTTTAAGCACTGTTTGAATTTAATTTATAATTGATTATACACTCAAACATTTTTAATCGGAGATTAACATCAAGTCAGTAAACCTCTGTGATATTGATGTGGTCAGTAAGTATCGGGGGGGTGGTAATCAGTTTCAGCTGCTTTGGTGTTCATCAAATTACCAACAGGTGCACTAGAGGGGCAACAATGAGACAAACCCCCAAACAGGAATGGTTTACAGGTGGAGGACACTCACAGTTTTCCCTCCTCATCTTTTCTGACTGGTTTTCACTAGTTCTGCATTTAACTAGGGTCAGAGTCACTGCTGGTAGCATGAGGTCATACCTGGACCCTACAGAGGCTGCACAGGTAGTCCAACTCCTCCAGGATGGCACATCAATACGTGCCACTGGCAGAAGGTTTGCTGTGTCTCCCAGCACAGTCTCAGAGCATGGAGGAGACTCCAGGAGACAGGCAGGAACTCTAGGAGAGCTGGACAGGAGAAGATCCTTAACCCATCAGCAGGACCAGGATCTGCTCCTTTGTGCAGGAGGATGAGCGGAGAGAATCTGCAGAGCTACAAAATGACCTCCAGCAGCCACTGGTGTGAATGTCTCTGACCAAACAATCAGAAACAGACTTCATGAGGGGGGGCTGAGGGCCGACATCCTCTAGTGCAGTGGTCTCCAACCTTTTTTGAGCCACAGATCGGTTCAGTGATAGACAATATTTCCACGGACCGGCCTTTAAGGTGTAGCGGATAAATACGTCAAAATAAACGATACGACCGTAATCAAAAGTGTGATATTTTCTAAGTATAATAATGAACAAGAATCCACTGTGTGTTGGTGTGCAACTCTATCAGCAGCGTCCTCCTAACATCGTGCCACAGCATGAACATCCTCTCTGCCCTCACCGTTCCCTGGTTACCATGGTAATGTCTAAACACGCCTTCAAAATAAGAGACACAAATACAGTAGAAATCTCCTCAGTCAGATTCAAATGGCCCATGGAGTTTCATCCAACTTGTAAAAAAGTCCATCTTAAGTGTAAGTCGAATAAAATCCCATTCTTCCAAATATCCAGTTTGGGCTATAAAATCAAATTTTGCTGCAGGTTCTTCTGCTTCATCTCTCGATTTGCTTCCGCAAATTTTATAATCTCATATTTTTCCTTGTAAGTGTGAGTTTGTATCTTACGCTTGCCTCCTGCTGCCATGATCGTCTCTGGTGAAATGAACTGATACAGACACTAAAACAATCTCCAGGCCTTGTTAGTGTGTGTAGTTGTGCATGAACGAGCCGATGCATGGAGGTGGGCGGATGGGAGCTGATCACGTTTAATTGGATCACGTTTAATTGTAAATGTATTACAATGGGACCACATTTTCCATCCGAGGTAGGTGAATATCCAACTGATTTAGGAGATGATTTTATTGGAATTAAAGTCAGGGAAAATTGGGACCTGCAATCTGACTGGAGTGAAAATCCGATTTGTGCGACTTCGACTTAGGTGATTTTTACTGAATAAAGCTCATGAAAAATACAACTCATCATATCGTTGAATCAGTGTGAGCCCTGAGCTTGTTTCCCTGAAACTCGTTTCGCTAGCTTGTGGGTTTGATTTTATCGGTGACTTATCATGTGACCGAGACAAGCACCTTGACGTGCATCAAGAGTCAAAACAGATGTAACGGAGAGAATCTGCCCATTTTTCAAAATAAAACATCGTTCAGACACAGATAATAAGTAAAAAGATTCTTTAAGAGTCTTTAAATTCTTTAAGTGCGGCCCAGTATCAAATGACCCACGAACAGGTACCGGTTTGGGGCCCGGGGCCCAGGGGTTGGGGACCTCTGCTCTAGTGGGCCCTCTGCTTGACTGGCATTTGCCATAGAATACCAGAACTGGCAGGTCCAACGCTGGAGCCCTGTGGTTGTCAGAGGTGAGAGCAGGTTCACCCTGAGCACAGACCTGAAAGGATCTGGAGAAGCCGTGGAGAACGTTATGCTGCCTGTAACATCGTTCAGCATGAGCGGTTTGGTGGTGGGTCCGTGATAGTCTGGGAGGCATATTCAATTCAATTCAATTCAATTCAATTCAATTCAATTTCAATTCAATTTTATTTATATAGCGCCAAATCACAACAAACTGTCGCCTCAAGGCGCTTTGTATTGTGGGTAAAGACCCTACAATGATACAGAGAAAACCCAACAGACAAAATGACCCCCTATGAGCAGCACTTGGCGACAGTGGAAAGGAAAAACTCCCTTTTAACAGGAAGAAACCTCCAGCAGAACCAAGCTCAGGGAGGGGCAGTCATCTGCCGCGACCGGTTGGGCTGAGGGGAGAGAAAGACATGCTGTGGAAGAGAGCCAGAGATTAATATCAATTAATGATTAAATGCAGAGTGGAGTATAAACAAAGTAAATAAGGTGAATGAAAAGAAACAGTGCATTATGTGAACCCCCCAGCAGCCTAGGCCTATAGCAGCATAACTAAGGGAGGGTTCAGGGTCACCTGATCCAGCCCTAACTATAAGCTTTATCATAAAGGAAAGTTTTAAGCCTAATCTTAAAAATAGAGAGGGTGTCTGTCTCCCGATGCCAAGCTGGGAGCTGGTTCCACAGAAGAGGCGCCTGAAAGCTGAAGGCTCTGCCTCCCATTCTACTCTTAAGTATCCGAGGAACCACAAGTAAGCCAGCAGTCTGAGAGAGAAGTGCTCTGTTGGGGTGATATGGTACTATGAGGTCTTTGAGATAAGATGGGGCCTGATTATTCAGACCTTGTATGTGAGGAGAAGAATTTTAAAATCTATTCTAGATTTAACAGGGAGCCAATGAAGAGAAGCCAATATGGGAGAAATCTGCTCTCTCTTTCTAGTCCCTGTCAGTACTCTAGCTGCAGCATTTTGGATCAGCTGAAGGCTTTTCAGGGAGCTTTTAGGACAGCCTGATAATAATGAATTACAATAGTGCAGCCTAGAAGTAATAAATGCATGAATTAGCTTTTCAGCATCACTCTGAGAAAGGATGTTTCTAATTTTAGAAATATTGCGCAAATGCAAAAAAAGCGGTCCTACATATTTGTTTAATATGTGCATTGAAGGACATATCCTGGTCAAAAATGACTCCAAGATTTCTCACAGTGTTACTGGAGGCCAAAGTAATGCCATCCAGAGTAAGTATCTGGTTAGACACCATGTTTCTAAGATTTGTGGGGCCGAGAACAAGAACTTCAGTTTGATCTGAATTTAGAAGCAGGAAATTAGAGGTCATCCAGGCCTTAATGTCTTTAAGACATTCCTGCAGTTTAACTAATTGATGTGTGTCATCTGGGTTCATTGATAGGTAAAGCTGAGTATCATCTGCATAACAATGAAAATTGATGCAGTGCTTTCTAATAATACTGCCTAAGGGAAGCATGTATAATGTAAATAAAATTGGTCCTAGCACAGAACCCTGTGGAACTCCATAATTAACCTTAGTGTGTGAAGAAGACTCCCCATTTACATGAACAAATTGGAGTCTATGAGATAAATATGACTCAAACCACTGCAGTGCAGTACCTTTAATACCTATAGTATGCTCTAATCTCTGTAATAAAATGTTATGGTCAACAGTATCAAAGCTGCACTGAGGTCCAACAGGACAAGAACAGAGATGAGTCCACTGTCAGAGGCTGTAAGAAGATCATTTGTAACCTTCACTAATGCTGTTTGTGTACTGTGATGAATTCTGAAACCTGACTGAAACTCTTCAAATAAACCGTTCCTCTGCAGATGATCAGTTAGCTGTTTTACAACTACTCTTTCAAGAATCTTTGAGAGAAAAGGAAGGTTGGAGATTGGCCTATAATTAGCTAAGACAGCTGGGAGGGACAGACAGACCTCTACAGACTAGGCTACAGCACCCTGACTGCCATCAGGTATCACTGGACCTGCTGTCAGACATACAAGCAGGTGGGGGCCACACAAACTACTGAGGACCATCCTGAGCTGCTGCAGTGAAACTTGAGCTAAATGTTCCTGCCTGCTGCATCATTTTCACTTTCATTTTCAGGGTGTTTGACTTCAGCCTCTGTAGGTTGATGATTTTCATTTCCACATGAACATGGCATCCTTTCATTACTAACACATTACTGGGTCCATATCAGTGCAGATATCCTGCAGGATTTTTTTCCATTGAGATCTGATGTTTTCCAAGTGTTCCTTTAATTTTTTGAGCAGTGTAGTATTAGATGTGCGTCTGTTTGATGTGTCGATGACGGCCAAAATCTGTTTGAACAAGTTTAACATAAAGAAGAATATTCACCATGAGTATCTGTTTTACATTTGACTGTAAAATTATAAACGTTAGAATTTTTTTGGTTAAAGTTTCACTTTAAAATTTAGAATTATGTCCCATTTCAAACTAAAGTTTAAAAATTTGCTTTGTTTATCTCTAAAATCTTCCTTTAAAAGTTTGAATTTTATTAGACATTTTTAATTTTGACTTCTCTTTTCATTGTGACTCAAGAAGCAGTTATTAAAAATTCAGCTTTAAAAAAGACTTCAGTCAACTTAACATATTTTCTGAAGTCAAACGTTTTCCTGCGCTCTGAAAATCTCGTCCTGAATGAGCTTCCATACACGTGGCTCCGCTGACCGGACAGAGACGCGTTAGAGCTCTGTAACGTGTTCCTGCTGCTGTGATTAAACCGAGATCATAAACCTGCAGAGGCCGTGTCTCTGCTTCATGTAGCCGATGCGGTAACAACGGAAACGAGAAGGAAATGATGAAACCACTTCCCCCTGCTCTCTGTCTCTGAGACGGGCTCGTGACTCTGCGACTCTCCCGGGAGAACAGTCGGCCTCCATCGGTTCAGCGGGCCGCTGCGGGAGCTGCTGGCCGCCGAATGGCCTTCCCCTCCGTCGGCCGCGGGGGTACCGGGGGAGCCGCGGGGGGGGGGGGGACAGGTGCAGGTCCGCTTCTCACGACAACAAAGCCGCAGACGCTGGCAGGAAGGCCCCGCCCTCCTCTCAAGCGCCGATTTTACGTGATTACCGTAATAGCTCGAGGAGAGGCGCACAAGCTTTGAGGGGGCGTGTCACTCCTCTGCGGCATGCGCTCAATCAGAACCGGAGGGCGCGCAGAGGGGGGGGAGGGGGGGGGGGCTGCCTCGGCTTGTCAGTGACGTAATGCCGAGTTAAAGGAGCAATGACGACAAAAGCAGCACCTCTGCAGGTCCCAGAGATCAGAGCCGCGCCCCTCTCTGACCTTTAAATCAGCCGCAGCCAATGAAAATGATTTACAGTGATTATAAATGTGCAGCTGAAGCGTTTTCAGGGTGGGGTGGGGTGGGGGGGGGGGGGGCTCAGCCCAGTCTGTTTTTATAATGCTGTATTTGAAAGTATAAAAATGACTCAAACCAATGCTCTGATGTGACTCCGCCCCCTCCAGCCCACAAATGTTTCCTGCCTTTAAAAGTAAAAAATAATGAACTTTATGAACACAGACATGAATCAGAGTCCTGATTATCTGACAAACTGCTGTGAACAGTGTGTGTGTGTGAGTGTGTGTGAGATAAAAGCAGGTGTGTGTATGAAGAGCACACATGGGCTTTGACCAGCGGTCATGTTTGCATATGAACGATCATGAAACTGAGCTCGTGATGACGTGAAGAGCTCCTTTGGGTTTCTTCAGAGAGCGGCGATGAAGATGAGACCGGAGCAGGCTTCGGCTCGAGTGCAGAAACAGAGTCCTGAGGAACAAACTGGAACATCTATGTTTAAGTCTCACTGTCACTTCTAGAAGGTGCTCTTTGTTCAGGTCTTCTTCTATAAACAAAAACTTTCAGTGTTGTGTTGAAATGATGTTCTTTACAGCAGTGTTTTTCAACCACTGTGCCGCGGCACACTAGTGTGCCGTGGGAGATCGTCAGGTGTGCCGTGGGAAATTATCCAATTTCACCTAATATGCCCTGAGTGTCTGTGCTGTAGTAGTATCACTATTACATCACTAGACTAAATAACAGCAGGTAGTGAATTGCACTGTACATAGAGACAAGAGAATTAAGCCACTTTTCCATACGGAACAACTCCTAGCGGGTCGACTCGACTCGCTGCGATTTGACACACAGCATACATATTTGTAACCGTATAATGCCGGGCGATCGCCACTGAAGCACCCCTTACCTGCCCCTACTAGCCGAACAGCTGGTTAGCACAGAGCCGGCTGATCAGAGGAACTTTGAATTACTGTAATAACTAAAAACAGAGAGAGACTGAGAGCTGCTGAGGAAGAGCTTTGTGTGTGTCTGTCTTCACGTCCTGCCAGGATATCAGCTCTGTGTTCATCCAAACAGGCACAGGTTTCACACTGAGAAAGTAAAATACACTGAGATTGACATTTTGTACATGCAACTCTTCATATATGTGGAACAGTGAAGTCTTTCCCAAATATTATTGCTTCTATCAGAATAAGCGCTATATTTCTGTATTCCTGATAATAGAATGCTTTTGGAGAAAATTAGAGTTTGCAAAACACTGAAGTTTTCTACTATCAGACCACATTGTTGTGGCATTTGTTATGTTCAAGCTGTGTTTTTGAAGTGGACATGTTAAGTGCACTTTTTATTTGAAAGAAGATATATATTATATGATAGTTCTTTTTTGTCTTTATTTGATTCCTATTCAAGACACTTTGATGAGAATGGCTATATTGTTAATATAGGCTACAGAGTATCATTTTTTAACGTTTTTGGCTGGTGGTGTGCCTCGGGGTTTTTTCAATGACAAAAATGTACCTCGGCTCAAAAAAGGTTGAAAAACACTGCTTTACAGCAAACATCCCTCTCATCACTGTCATTGTCAGCTTGCTAACACACTGATCTTGTAGCACTTTATTATATTGGACTGTTTCTGAGAGATGAAGGCTGATTTTACTGAGTTTGCACTGCAACTGTTTATTAATGTTTACAGCACTACAGCAAACTTCTGTTAAATGTGTTTTATGAATATATTGGATTTATAAAGTGTGGTTTTAATACAGTCTAACTTCCACACATGTCTTGGAGATAAATGTTGTGATTTCCACTCGCTTTAAGGCTTATCAAATCTGTGGAAACTGTATTTGAAGGAGAAAAAGTCTGGAAAATAAATGTTTTTGAACACATGAGTTATAAGTATATTCAGTGTATTTTTTTTAGGAAACTGGTGAACTTGCTGTTATTAGTGGAGAAAGGGGATTCAATCTAAAATGTATGTTAGCTTAAATTGCAATTTTAAGTTCAACTGCAGCCTTAAAAACATGAGTTAACTCAAAAAGGCAAGTGATATAAATATAGTTAATTGTAAAATATAAGTTGAAAGGATATATAAATGTATTTTACTTTGACAAGAAAAAGACAGTTTTCTTTATGAGCTGTTCTTACTCAGAGTATCAAGTTCAAACAACAGGTAGTCATTAATAATACAAATGATATCACTTAATTATGTGAGTTTAAACGGGATATAATTATAAGTTACCTTAACAAAGGTAATCAATATTTTGGAATGGATAATGTTCTACAGTGAGTTATATTAACTCATAGTTTCAAGTTGACCCAATAAATTCTCATCAGTCGAGCAGCTTTTACAACTTACCTTTAAAAGTTGAAGGAAAACTTCTTCTGTAGTTTTCACTGAAGTTTCTAAGGCAGCAGCTGAAGTTCAGTTTTTAAGTTAAACCATCCTAATCATTTTTACCGAGTGGCTCATCATCAGTTTTCCCAGTTTCCATGTTGGTGATGTGTGTACACCCCCCCCCCCCCCCCCCCGGTTTTCACGGTCTACAGTGGAAACAGTTTTTAAACTGGAGAGTTTTTAAAAGGCTCCTCTCTGAAACCTGATCATCGTTTTCACCTGGAAACGTTCTCGTGTTAACGAGATTATTTTCAAAGCAGGTGAAATGTTCTGAACTGGAAACTTAAATCTCACTTGTCACATCCTCATTCTGTTTTTATGCTGAATGAATTTTCAGCCATTCACAGGTTGAAATCGTGGCAGCGTAGTGCAGGCCAAACTGGTGGCTTTGCAGCATTGAAGGCTACAGCCGATCCTGTTAGCTTACATCAGAGACAGCAGACAGTAATTTAAATGTCAGGTGACGATGCTGAGCCTCTCACTGAACTCCACCAGCTTCATATGTTCCAAAAACCAAGCCGTGATGGTGGCGAGGCTTCGGGGGGGTCATCTTTTATATACAGTGTGTGGAATGGCTGACTGAGCACATTAGCGCCACAGAGCTCAGACTGCAGGTGAATCCAGCTCTAACTGTCAGCTCATCATCATACTGCAGCCTGAGGGAATAATGAAAGTGGTGCACAGTGAAGCACACGCAGTAACTCTGAGATCCGAACTCAGGTGATGTGGAGCGGCTCTCTCCTGCCGCAGAGGCTCGGTCTGCGGGGTAACCGGCATGGATGTCTGACATTTGGGAATGACTGATGTTATTTTCTTAAAGCCAAAATGGCGTGACTGACTGCAAGGACGCGAGCGTGGGCCAAGACATGTGGGCGGGAAAATGCTGCTGCGCCTCTACTCGGGTCTTTCCGGCAGCCTCCGGAGCGGCTGAACACGCGCGGCGCAGAGAGCAACAGCAGCCGGAGGAGCAGCGCCGAAGAGCCGCCCGAGCAGCTCCGCGACCCGCCGCCGCCGATTTTGACCCAGATTTCTGTCGGGGACTCGGGCAGGGGGTGGGCTGGGGGCTCGCGTACAGAAGAATGAGAGAGCCCTCTTACCGGAGGGGGCGTAAACATGAACGGGGCCGTGTATATCTCGTTTTTCCAGGGCCAGCTGGAGTCCGTGCTCGAGCAAGTCGTTCAGCTCGCCGTCCAGGAAATAAGCAAGACGGTGGGCTCCAGCCTGAACGCCCTGCTTCTGGAGACGGCCGTGAAGGAGCAGGAAAACCGCCGGCTCCGGCTCCAGCTGCAGGCGCGGGAGAAACGGGGCCGAGCCACCGCTTCAGACGACGGAGGAGGAGGAGGAGGAGGCTCCCCGGTGGCTGGTAAGAACAAAGCCGCGGAGAGGGCGGACAGCGTCAGGGCAAAACCCGAGCAGCAGCCCGGGGGGCAGGGCACGGAGCCCGGCGTCCCCACCGACACGCGTCGCCTGGAGCAGAGAGGACGAGTCGTGGGTAGGCACCCGTTACACAACACACGCGCACACACACACACAGAGTGGAGAGCCATTTCACTTCCTATTAATCCCATTTTCCAAAAAACAAAACAAAAACTGCGCTGCAGACCAGCAGGAGGCGCTCTGAGCCCTCAAAGTCCACATTGGACTTTAGTAATTACAAATTCATGGTCATAATGTCGTAATCCTTAACTGACCAATCAGAAGGCATTAGCAGAGCGGGTGTTCATGGGTAAAATCAGCAGCTTCTAATCTCAGTTCAGGCAAGATGTCGATAACGCCATCAGACGCTGAATGACCGTCTTTTCTCAAAGTCTGGCGTCGGCAGGACGGGTCTCTAACGTCCTTCTCGAACGGGCGTCTGTTTTTAATGCTTCCTGGGCGAGGACGGCCACAGAACTACGTTAGATAGTTACAACATAATAAAACATTTCTGATAAGAATAAAAACCCGTGAAGGACCATTCTGCACGGTGGGACGCCTGAGCCGGCGACATCGACTTTGGCGGCGATGCTGAGACGGTCAAGGCCAGTAAACCGACCGTGCCGCACTCAGCGGGTCTGAATAATGTGGCGCTGGTTTTTGTAAAAGCAGGCGATTCTGTGTGGAGCGGAAACACCGTCACAGAAGCACCTGGTTGTGGTTGAAGGCGGTGCTACATACAGAAGCCACGGTTCGGTTAACCGCGGTGAACCGTTACACCTCTAAGAGGCAGGTGGCGCTGTGATGTCACAGAAACGAGTTTTACTGCAACGGAAACGTGAACAATCTAAAGAACGAACCGCGGCCGCCGTGTCGATCCAACGCACGATGAAAGCTTCCAGAGGAAAATGTTTACCCTTTCTGCAGCTTCGTAGAGACCCGCCCACCCTGGATGAAGCGCCCCCCCATGGAAGGGGAGGTTTCTGGGCTGCATTCGGGGTCCTCTGCACACACAAATGTAATGCAGTGTTACATAACCATGCAGGCTGATTTTATGGGAAGAGTGAGGCCTGCAGGTGATTAGAGACATGTTGAGCAGGAGAGCATTTTAATTGGGTTTAATGGGTCCATAACGGAGGTGAAGCTGGATGCAGTGATCCTAAAGAGGAATGTGAACTTGGTGAGCTGACTGTGAAGCAGCCGGGCCTCTTTTCTCTGTAATTACCCTGGCTCAGTGTCACGTTAAACATGTTAACGATGAAGCCTTTGGCAGAACAGGTTCACGAAGAAAAGTCAAGGAACTCGAGAACAAAGGCTCTGAGAAGCGAGGTGTTTCCCAGCAGCGTGAGGATCATAAAATCCCATCTACAGGCCGCTCTGACACGCCGCCCTGCAGTAAAGGAGGGGCGCGGGTGGTGAATGGGAAGGAGGGGGTTCTGGGACAAAGAGGACTGCAGGAGAAAGGGAGGGAAAACGGCCTCGTGGTTAACAGGATGGTGGGTGCACATCGAAACGCCCCCCCGTGACGTAGAGGAGAAGAAAGGAGCCGAGGATTACAGCGCTGACGCACTGGCTGCATATTCAGAGTCAGCGAGCGCCTCGGCCGGTTTCACGGGTGTCGGGTCAGATTTATCATCCGGAGCGGGACTGCCCGAGGCCACGGGCGTCTCCAGGTGTGTGCCGTTCGTTATTCCACCTCACGGAGCAGCAGGAGAAGTCCGACGGGGAGGCGCTGCTGGGTTTTTGCACTCCCTGAAACCATCTCTGAACTTCAGTACGTCATCTTTGGTGCAGAGCTGCCGGGTTCATCCCCGATGACCCGCGTGTTCCCTGCAGGAAGCAGCCCAGCTGCATCAGAGGGGGTTTATTCTCACACCTTCATGTTCACTTCCAGCTGATCAGCGCTCCTGTATCCGAGGAGCTGAACCCGCGCTAATGTGAAATGTTTGCTTTCCTGCGCTCCCGCCGGCTGCGCATTAATCCAGCTGAGTTCCCAGTAAATCTGCTCTCATTTAGTCCCAGGTTATACTCCACTGTGGACAGGGACAGCTGGAGACGGTGGAGCGGTCGTTCCTGTCGTACCGTCGCCTGGGTGCACCCGTAGTTGGTGCATTGTGATATAAGTCCTCCGTGGACGAGTCTGCACGGACCGCCCTGTGTCAGTGGCACCACTGCTGATGGTGGAGAACGACCAGACCTGGAGTGAAGTCGGATCTTTGAGGGAAACACAAATACAAACTGAACGCAGAGATCTGCAAACCACGAACACAATAACACACAGACGTTTCAGGTGTTTAAACTGAGGAAAAGTTGCGTTTTAATAAAAATCTGAGCTCATTTTATATTTGATGGCAGCATCACGTCTCCACAGCTGTCACAGGTCCGTGTTTCCAGCTGTGCAGCATCCTCTGCTTTAACATCAGTCTGTAAACATCTGGAACTGAGGAGAGCAGCTGTCTGATAGAAGATTCCAGCTGCTCAGCAGTGCTTTGTCCTGTTTTTGGGTTCCTGATGCTCCAGATGTTCTCAGCTGGTCAAAGGTCAGGACTGCAGGCGGGTTCAGCACACGGACTCTTCTTCTATGAAGCCGTGCTGCTGGAACAGCTGCAGGATGCAGTTCAGCATCGTCCTGCTGAAATAGGAGACGTCTCTGGATGGGAGCGCATGCTGCTCCGAAAGCTGGAGACACCTTTCAGCTCTAATGGAGCATTTCCAGATGTGCAGCTGTTAGTTCCTCTGATGCACCATCAGAGATGCGGGCTTTGACCTGACCTGAGAACAGCCAGATGTTCCCTCTGCTCTTTAGTCCACGTTTGGATCCGTCTGACCTCAGATCAGTTTCCGCTTTGACTCGGCCCATTTTAAAGAGCTTTGGCTCAGAGAGCACTGATTGTGGATCAGGTTCACATGTGGCTGCTTCTCTGCGTGATGGAGCTTTAACCAGCAGTGATCTTCAGCCTCGTCGCTCAGATTTCTGCAGATTCTTATGATGATATGATGAGGAGAAAGTTTTACGCTGAGAAAAATGACTGAAATTGTTCCACAGATGGTTGCAGATCGGTGAAGCTCAGGTCCCAGTGATGTAAGTTTCATCATCAGACGTTAGTTTGAGGGTCTGTGCAGACACCAGCTGTAATAATAATAATGCATTAGTCTCATATAGCACTTTTCTAGACACCCAAAGACGCTTTACAATTTCATGCACTATTCATTCACACCTCAGTCATACCTGGTGGTGGTAAGCTACTGATGTAGCCACAGCTGCCCTGGGGCAGTCTGACAGAGGCGCCTCCGACCACCACCAAACACACAACCACATTCACACTTAGGCAACGTGGGTTAAGAGCGACCGCTCTGCTGTTCGGTCTGCAGCTGCCCGTCTCTGCAGCGGGTACAGCCTGAGGCTCGTTCATACCCTGTCATGTGACTGAGCCGTTGCCAGTTTACCGCGAACGCGTTCCAGCGGTTTGTTTTTGGCACTTTTCTGAGACGTGTTGCTGCCATCAAATTCAAAACAAGCTCATATTTTTCATAAAGTCAAACGTCTCAGTTCAAACATCAGATTTTTGTGTGAGTAAAATCAGAGATTTGCAAACGTGTTGTTTTTTTCTTTCTCGCAGCGTCTCTGGACCGAGTTGGATATTTTGTTTCTTCATCTTCACGGTTACTAATAATAGGAGAAAAACTAAGTCTGAATACTTTCTCACACAAAACAGTCCAACAGAATTATGATTCAACTTTTCATGTAATAAATCTGTAAGAGGACCCAGAACCGCTCCGGGTGGGCACCAGGCATCCCATCATTTAGTGAGTGATTCTTATTTATTGAAGTAGAAGTGCGGTTCTGTTGTGATGCTGCAGCACCTCTTTGGTGCCCTGTGGTGTGTAGGTTTCTGCGAGGTGCCACCAGGTTATGGTGTGAGGTGTGTGCAGTTAGCAGTGAGAACGGCGCAATGTCTGCACAGGAAGTGAGGATGGCCACGTTAGTAACGGAGGACCGCGCATTTCAAACGTGTTGATACCCGCGGCGTTAAACCTCGGGCCGTTAAATGGGGCTTCCAGGAGCAGCCTGAGCACGGACCCGTCCTCGCCACAAGCTTCACGTTTTCCCTTCAGCCTCTTAAACCTCCAGAAGGAGAAAAGCAAATGCACGACAAACATGGCTGACGTGGTAAACGTGGGAGAGCGGTGGTGCAGACCAAAGGAAGGAGAAACCGGCCTGATAAATGACATCAAACGGTCTTTGTAACAGATTCAAACCGGATCAATAACTCTGATTATTGGAGCGGCTTGTGGAGAAGCAGGATCTAAAAACATCCACATCAGCGATTTTAAGAAATAAGTCAATCATCATAATCAGAAATGTGTTGTTGATTTTAGAGACCGGTGTCAGAAACGCGGTTCCATTTTCCCTCAGTGTTCATCACGTGTTCAGCTTTGCTCTTCATCTCCTCACGTTCATTCACACACATTCAAAAAGCAGGAAGTGACTTCAGGTCAGAATAAACCACGAGGAGCAGCCGACCTGCTGAGGTCAACACACACACACACACACACACACACACACACACACACTGCAGCAGCAGCATCCACATGCAGGGACACGTGAGCAGGAGATAAGATGCTGCAGCCGCGCACTCGCATGCACGCACACATCTGCTGACTCCAGCACGCAAACACGCAACCCCCCTCCCAACAACCAGGCCACCTCAACCACAGGGGGGGGCTTTCAGGGCGTCATCAGTGACGGTGGCGACAGGAAACTTTCGATCCTGACTGAAAGCATCAGTTTGTATCCACTCACGCACTCACCAGGCCCCAGCAGGTCAAAGGTCACGCTGCTGCATGTGGAGAGGGAGGATGCTGAACTTAGTTTAAAGGTGTTAAATCTATTGAACGGCACACGCCGGCTTCAGATCGCCATGAAACAGGAAGTTGTTGTCGAGGGTCTAAAGATGCTGAAAAATCTGGTTTAAAAACTCCTGTTTACTTCCTGTTGGCCTCGTAGCGTCCAAAGATGGAGCCAACAGGAAGTCCAGCATTTTGATCTCAGTTTTGATGCTTTTGCCTGTTTCAACTCCTCCTACACAGTAAATGGTTGACCTTTGGCCTAAATATCTTCAACCTGTGAGCTCGTGAAGCCTTCTTGTTTCCGTGCTGCGGCGCGTCCGCGGGGCTGTGGGTCACAGCAGCAGAAGAGTTCCTATAACTGTGCGCCGTCCGCCTGCTTGATACCTGCAGACGTCTGCATGCCAGAATATGTCATTGCGCCACCTGGTGGCAACAGGAAACCAGCACTGTGTGCTTTATTTTTTTAATTAAAGTTGTTCCTGATTCACTTTCTCATTGATGCTGTGCAGCACTAATCAATCAGTATAAATGATCAATCAGTTTGATAAACAGAGTTGTGTCATCAAAAAGCTCCACCTGGGGGCGCCGTTGAACTGTTACAGAGAGCCCTGACTTCTTTTCATCATCAATGAGTTATAATAAGCCTGTTATAATAAGCCCCGCCCCTCGTCTCTGTCCCGCAGACCAGCTGAAGTCCGTCATGGAGCAGGTCCTGGACTTTGCCGTACGCGAGCTGACAAAGATCGTGGAGGCGTCGTTCGACGACCTGCTGCTGGAGATCACCAAGATGGACCGAGAGCAGCAGCTCCTGGAGAAGATGCTGGGAAACGGCGCCGAGCGAGGGGGCGGGGACAAAGGGAAAGGAGGAGGCGGGGGCAGGGGGAGGAGGGGCTCGGAGAACGACTCGGTGTCCCCCAGCGGCTCGGAGGACGCCCGCGAGGAGCTCGCTGAGGTCGCCGCGCCCAAAGCGACACCGCAGACAGATGGTGAGTGATCAGCTGGAAGAAGCTGTCCTGGTTTTGTTTCCACCTGTGAGACGGTCACGTCACATTTTAGCATACACTAACCCTCCTCCTCCTCCTCCTGCTTCTCTTTTTAACCTTCCTCCTCCTTTCCCCCCACCTTGTCCTCTTTTCCTCTCTCTGTCCTTTTCTCCCCCCTCCCCCTCAGAGCCGGAGCGCCCCCCCGTCCTCTCCGTCTCTCAGGACTGGGTTCCCATCCTGGACAAAGTCTTCGGTCAGAAGTGGTGCAGCGACGTCTGGGACGTCAAAGAGCTCGGTGGTGCTGGTGGTGGAGGAGGAAGTGGGCGAGGGCTAGGAGAGGGTGTGGCTCGCATTGAGCCTGTCTCCACCCCCGCTGTGACTCTAGAGCCCTCCCCCTCCTCCCCCCAGCAGGACCCCCGCTGGACTCCTCTGGAGGACATGGAAGTGTTTTCTCCTGATGAAGACGAGGCCACGGGCAGTCAGAGGAGCAACGCAGCTGCCACCGGACCTCCACCTGGAGCCCCCCTCAGCCCCACAGGTGAGTGCTTTAAATACTCACAGCTAAAATAAATTAATAGGAAGATCGGAGCGGATCAGCTGATCCACAAACTTAAATAAAACAGATTCAGAGCTTCATGGTAATTATGGAAAAGAAAAATACATGAAGGACAGAGAGCTGTGTGTGTGTGGCTGTGTGTGTGTGGCTGTGTGTGTGTGTGTGTCTGTGAGTGTGTGTGTGTGTCTGTGTTTGAGTGTGTGTGTGTGTGTGTGTGTCTGTGAGTGTGTGTGTGTCTGTGAGTGTGTGTGTGTCTGTGTTTGAGTGTGTGTGTCTGTGTTTGAGTGTGTGTGTGTGAGTGACTGTGTGTGTGTGTGTCTGTGAGTGTGTGTGTGTGTGTGTCTGTGAGTGTGTGTGTGTGTGTGTGTGTCTGTGAGTGTGTGTGTGTCTGTGTTTGAGTGTGTGTGTGTGTGTGTCTGTGAGTGTGTGTGTGTGTGTGTCTGTGAGTGTGTGTGTGTCTGTGTTTGAGTGTGTGTGTGTGAGTGACTGTGTGTGTGTGTGTGTTTGAGTGTGTGTGTGTGTGTGTCTGTGTTTGAGTGTGTGTGTGTGTCTGTGTTTGAGTGTGTGTCTGTGTTTGAGTGTGTGTGTGTGTGTGTGTGTCTGTGTTTGAGTGTGTGTGTGTGAGTGAGTGTGTGTGTGTGTCTGTGAGTGTGTGTGTGTGTGTGTGTGTGTCTGTGAGTGTGTGTGTGTCTGTGTTTGAGTGTGTGTGTGTGTGTGTCTGTGAGTGTGTGTGTGTGTGTGTCTGTGTGTGTGTGTGTGTCTGTGTTTGAGTGTGTGTGTGTGAGTGACTGTGTGTGTGTGTGTGTTTGAGTGTGTGTGTGTGTGTGTCTGTGTTTGAGTGTGTGTGTGTGTCTGTGTTTGAGTGTGTGTCTGTGTTTGAGTGTGTGTGTGTGTGTGTGTGTCTGTGTTTGAGTGTGTGTGTGTGAGTGAGTGTGTGTGTGTGTCTGAGTGTGTGTGTGTCTGTGTTTGAGTTTGTGTGTGTGTGTGTCTGTGTTTGAGTTTGAGTTTGTGTGTGTGTGTGTGTGACTGTCTTTGTGTGTGTGTGTGTGTGTGTGTGTGTGCGCCCTCTGGTGGACATTTTAAGTATTTCCATCATTGATTTTTCAGAATGAAATCAGATATTTTATTGATCGTAACAGAGGAATCTGATCATCTTCACTCATTGATCCTGTGACCTCCCTCCCTCCCTCAGGTCGCCGCTCCTCAGCCTCCATGCTTCACCGCCTCCTCACTCTCCCCTCTCAGCTGCTCGATGATGACGAGGATGCTGCCGCCGCCAAGGAGATGCTCAGCTCTCTGGTAGCCGACGGCTCCAACAGGCCTCGAGGCGCCGTCGAGCCTCCGAGTCGCACTGGCAGGGGGGAGGAGGAGGACGAGGAGGAGGACGGGGGGGAGGAGGAGGAGGGGGACGAAGAGGATAAAGGGAAGAAGGTGAGTGGGGGAAGGGGAGAGGGTGTTGAATGTTTCATTTTTAGACTGCGAGCTGACTGCACTTCCTGTCTTTCAGAGGAAGCGGCGGCGGGTTTGGTCAGAGTGTGAGGAGTGCGGCCGCAGGTTTAGCCGGATTTCCCTTCTGAAGGCTCACCGCCAGACTCACAGGGCCGGGAACGCTGCCGCTGACACATCGTCACGTTCATCGCCGCCTGCCGGAGCCGCCTCGCCACTGCGCTGCTCCCACTGCGGCAAGAGGTTCTCCTCGGCCACCCGCCTCCACAGCCACATCCGGACCCAGCACCACGGCAACCAGCCCTGATCTGGGCCTGGGTCTGACCCTGACGGTGGGTCTGAGGGTACGATGGCGTGAGCGGCAGCGGCGGGGACATTTTATTTTGTTACAAAAAACTTTTACTCTGAAAGACAACAGGAAGTAATAGACAAACGGACCTCTAATCAGAGCGGCCCCACCGTCGTCGGTTCCCCCCAAAGCTGGGTTGAGGTCTGATGGTCCCGACTCGCCGAGTTCAGACAGGAAACGTAAAAAGCAGCGAAAAAATTCTGCCAAAGTTTTTTTTTTTTTCCACATTTCAAACTTTGATGTTTGTTTCTTAAATTTTTAAAAAGTTTTCAGGGTCTTTAAACTTTTTTAACTGGAAAAACTTCATGGATTAAAGAATTAAACGCTGCTGAATCCCGACCCGAGGATGGCGTTCGCCTGATCGATCTCACTGCGGCGCCGCGCTCAGGACATCGAGGGCTCAAATTTGAGTTTCAGTTTGTTCATTTAGGAGGAGAAACTTTGAGCTTAAAGGCAGAAAATTATCTCCAGATTATTTCCTGAAATCATCGATTTCTCTGCAACAGAAGAAATTTTAGCCCAAAACTCAAAGAAATCGGTCTTCCGAGGACAAAGAAAGGGACAAAATTCCCGCTTTTATTTTAGTTTTCTGGTCTGGAACAAACTTGAGCTGGAAGTTTAGAAAAGGATCTTCTAGAAAACATCAGAATGTTTTTAGTCCAAAACGAGTTTATTTCAGTTTGAGTGGAAGGAGATCGACGGTGGAGCTGCTGAGGAGGAAAAATATCACAAATAAAGCCACAAATCTGCAGGTTCGACCTCCACGTGAATCCGACTGCGGAGGACGTTCATGTCCACCGCCAGCGGAGGCCTGAGCGCGCCTTCATTCACGATCGTCTGAGATGAGGAAAAGCGGCGGATTCTGGAAACGTTTTCTGGAGGCGACACAGACGACCTCGTAAATCTGAACGTAGAGCTGACTCAGACGCTTCTGAGGAGGAGGCGTCAGGTCGGAGGTCACTGAGGGAAAAAAACGCACACATGCTCCTCCTCCTCTTCCCGTGTTTCCTCTCCTGTAAAATATCCCTGCGGGTGGGCAGGAAATGAGCTCCAGCTGCTGCAGGTGAAGGTTTTTGCAATAAGCTCGCTCCACTGCGCCACCTGCTGTTGTTTGTTTGCTCGTGCAGCGTGGACACGTTTTCTACTTGTTTAGTTTTTAAAGTGCTCCTTTTTTACGTTGATCTTTGGAATATCGTGAGTGCATTTAGTTGGTTTTCTCAGCGTTCCTGGATGAACTTCGAGGACCCGAACAGGAGATCGGAGGAGCGTCCTGTGCGTCAGCGGCGTCCTCAGTGTGAATCTCAGCGGTTTGAACTCGTTACAGTTCATGTGCAGACTTTAACTTTTCAGACGTAAACGATAGTGAAACGTGAGGAACGAGCGAGAGATGGAGGACTCCTGCTTCCTTCCTTCGTTCCTTCCTTCCTTCGTTTCTTCCTTCGTTCCTTCCTTCCTGTTCAGAATCTCACACTCACATCACACACAGTTTTTCACTGCTCAGTTTTTGCTTTCATTCATAACTCCAAAAAAATACACGTGACTCGCTGGTTTGAAAACTGCATTTCAGAGCCTCAACGTTAGCATTATGGCCACAGCTCCGCCTCCTTTATTAGTCCAATGAAGCCACAGCAGCCATATTATTGGTCAGATAATTGCATTAATAGAAACATCCCTCCCCCCTACAGCTGTTATGAAGCGGGAAATTATCCACAGAGACCAAAGCAGTTTTTGTATCAGCTGTAAACATGTTTATTTCTGCTGGAAGGTTTAACATGGGGAGTCTGGGGGGACTGACTCACTGTGGCGCCCTGCTGGACAGCAGAGGAACATTTTAATTTTATAAATAAAGTCAAAATATTGATGTTTATTCTTGGCATAGCTGAGCTTCCATAGAGTATCAGTTGGAGAAATGATTGTAAGAATCGATGATCCCATTTCACCCAAATTGCTGCTGTGCCATGTCTATGGAAGCCCATTCTTGCCAAAAACGTTAATTCTGTCTCACAGAATGTTTATGGAGTTATGTTAGTTTCACTTCTTATGTGAACTTTAACACCCCCCCCCCCCCCCCCCCGCTTGCACACTTACGCTTTTAATTCCTGCCCTCTGCACATTTTAGTTTCTCATTTTCACTTCATCAGGTGAGCATAAATAATTAAATGCAACCCAAACACTGTTTTATGGAAGTCTTTTAGTGTCCAGTGAGTCAAACCATGAAGAAGGTTTAACAGGATTTATTCTGTGCTTCACGTGGAGTAAGACGAGGGATGAAGGAATGACCACAGGATGGCAGGAAACATGTCAGTGATTAATCCTGAGAATTTTTAGTTTTTGTATCTCTGAGAAGCTTCAGCACGAACAATCACTGAATCCATCGTTTTTACATTCTGTAAATGTGCAAAAAGAACCTTAAAAAAAAAACCTGTTTTTACTCGTTTGAAGAAAAAGTCTGAAGCAATACGCCGGCCGAGCTCTGCTGAGCAGCCGCAGTTTGATTTGGAGAAGAGGAAATGAGCCGCGGGGGCTTCCGACTCTGCTCTCCTCGGGGTAAAATCAAACTTGATTATTTTTAATTTCCCGTCTTTGCCTCTTAAAGCACGTTTCCTTCACTGACCACGTTTCTGCGAATGCCGAGTCTTTGGTTTGTCCGTCTCGTTGCGCTCTCAGCCTCCATGTGCTCTCATACCTCATTTTTCAAGTGTTTCTTTTACTTCCTGTTTCCACAAGACCTCATTACCTCAGCAGAAGTACGGCGGTCAAATCTGGCGAGATTAACGCGCAGATTTTATTTTTCTGGCTTGATTTTGGATGTTGTTGCCGAGCCTGAAGCTGATGTAAAAACCACGCATTTCTTTGTTTTTCTATTTTTTTTAAAGGTTTGAATTGTATGGAGTCCAAAAACTGACAAAAACAAAACCCCAAAACTTTTCTTATTAGTCCCATTCTTTCCAATATTAAACTGAGTAAAATTAAATATTCGAACTTCTGAAGAATTTAAGTTAGTATTTAAATATGACAACAGGTGACAAAAGCCGTAACATAAACCACAAACATTAAATTTGCTTCTTGTGAAATCGTGTAAAATCTTTTTTTCTCAGTTAAAGTCGGTTTTTTGGTTTTTACGGGACAGCAGGAGCTCCTCAGTAAGGATCAGATGTTCCATCAGAGTTCATCAAACTCCAGTTACATTTGGCCGACTCCTCCTTCGAGTTACTCTCCTCGCGCACCTCCTCCGGGTCTCTCCTGTCCTTCTGCTCCTCGCTGACTCGGGTTTGAGGTGAAGGATCACGGTGGTGATGAATCTGGATCTGCGGCTACAGCCGAGCGGCTTTCTGCTGCTCCCTTTAGGGGACACCACTGAGGACCATGTGCCTCCACCTCACCCTGGAGATCCCGCTCGTCAGGCGAATGTGTAAACCACTAACGTTCCACTGTTACCAAAAAAATGGGAAATATTTTATTATTTTAGGTTTCTTGCCCACTAAACATGTTTTAATCAGTGTGCGTGTCTAAACATTTAAGAAAGTGACTAATTCAAACTTTGCTTATATATTTCTGCATTTTGGGGAAAATGGCGAACTTGGTGCTTCGGTTCTGTCAGAGGCGGGTCGAGGAAAACCTCCTCCGGGTGGTTCTGCTGACAGAATCAATAGCACCAAAAAATTCTTTCCTGATGTCCAGATTTTATTATTTCCCATTGCTTAAAACAAGTTTTAGCTTGAGGTCATTCAAATGACCCCTGCCGGCATTTTCTTAGGATCATTTTAAGCCTCGCTCGCTCCATTTGCAGGTTCTACTTCCTGCACGTTCATCTACTTCCTGAAAACGTGAACGAAGCTGAAGGATCATCACTGTGGTGCACAGGAGTTCCAGTGAAGCAGGAAGCTGTCAAGAGGTGCTGAGGAGACGACCTTAAAGGGGAGATCAACATGTTTCAAATCATGTGAGACTTGAGAGGCGACAGACTGTATATAAAAGATGGACATAGCCACTGGCCAGAAAAGTTAAAAAAATTTTTGAAGCCTCGAGCTTTCAGAAACCGGGTGTAATGACAGATCTCTGCACAGTCACTAATGCCCCCCCCCCCCCCCCCCCCCCCCCCCCGCTCCTTCTGGACTGTGATGGGACCAAAATCTCTAACATGAACTTAACATTTTCTTTAGTCAGGCCTGAAAACAGCGACTGAGACCACAAACTCATCAGGACAGAGTTTACTGATCTGAGATCAGCATCATTTTGTCATAGTCTATCCACTTAGGCTTCTTTTAACTACCTGAGGAGTCGCCCCCTGCTGGACATTAGACAGAATGTCGCTACACTGTGTCCATCTTTTATATACAGTTTGTAGGAAAAAGCTTAATCTCCACATGGCGACTCTGAGTTCAATGCTGCCCCAAAGAGTCGGAACACTGAGTGGCAGAGATGTCATGTGACCTGTATAATCAATCACAGCTCCTCCTGTGCTTGTTTACAGAGCCATAAATGTGCAGAGAAATGCATCTGGCAAGAAACAAACTAGTAAAAAGAATTTCAGGGCAAACTATTAAAATGTCAATGATGAACTTGATAACGCTGTAAATGCTTTGTTTTTGTACAGTTCTGGTTACACACTGACTCACCATACACACTTTCAGTTTGACTTTAATTTTACCAGCAAAAAACGAGACAAAAACATCCCAGAAACAAAACAGGACAGAGCGTTTTTTAATTATTTTGTTGCGACAATCATTAAGTGAAAATCTGACACGGTGACATAATAATGTGCTTAATGATGAAGAAGCTGTTAAAATAAGAGCTGAAATAGAAACAGATTGTGTCTGATAATCAGAAACTCACAAAAATATTCCCTCAGACTTAGTTTGATATTAAAAACTTTAATAAATGAATGAAAATGATGTAATACTGACTCATCATGGTTTTTCTACTTAGGATTATTCTTCGATTATGTGGGCTTTTAAGTAAATGACTAGCTGAAAATGTTGGCTGTTTATTGATAAATGAAGCAAATTATTTATAAAAAGCTTTATTCTGAATTGATGCTGCAGTTTAATTTAACTTGATATTATTTTTTAACCAAATTTTTTTGGTTTTACTTTTTAAGTATGGAAGCCCATTACTACCAAAAGTAGATGAGTTGGTTCTTGAAAATTCTGTATCACAATTAGGGCATAATTTGTATTAACCATGAAAATGTGTTCAGATGTCACAGGTTATTGTAGCTTCATTGATCCAAAAATAAAAGTGTTTATTTGCAAGAATTGCTTTTTCTTTAATAAACTAAACTATGAGGTATAATAAGATGCAGCACTGTTAAGGAGATTCTGTGTTGTTTTTTTGTTTTTTTTTATTTGGAGCATTTTTATTTTTACCCCAAGCTCAGTTTTGTCAAGTTGTATGGAGGACTGTTACTGCCATAAATAGAGTTCTGTTTAATTATAGAAATTCTAACTTGAGACATATTCTTCAAACATCAGTTTAACTGAGATTTACCCTCTGTTGCCACAGCTTATCATTTCCCCTTAGTTGTTTGATACTTTTAACATTATTTTCTCTGTCACATTTTAAATGAATGTCTTTAACACATTTAAAAAAAACAATACAAATGGAAAAGTATGAACAAATGCTCTATAATGACAAAGTTTGTCTGTTGCTTTTATCAAAGTGTCCAGTCGGTCGTAACCTAAAAAGAAACAGAAAACATGCTTTTAAAAATATTTTATTATAAGTCATAACGGTATTAATATACTGATGTGATGTTTCCCTGCTGTTAGTATTTATTAATTTATTATTTTTGTAACCAACCAGATGCATTTCTCTTCCAAACGAGGTCCATAGCTGTAACACGTCATTCGTCGTATCATATTTTTTGTACTGAAACATTTATGCGAACTTATCGCGGAGCTCACCTTTTAATATCAGGAGTTTTTTTTTTTTTTTTTTTATTTGTTGGTGTTTTTCTGAAAAGTGGTTGTGTGGTACTCATTTGGAGAGGAGGCAATGTTACTTCAGTTCATATTAGTTAAAACTTTGGGTGTGAGTGAGTGAAAGAAGAGAAACTGGGAGGCCAGAGAACTTTAAAAAAAGAAAGCAAGAAATCATTGAAGTTCATGAGGAGTTCCTCAGGGAACGATTGTCGGTCCTCTAATTGTTTGATGCAGATGTGTGAACGTGTGTTTTTTACTTAATATTTTCAGTTTGAGTAGTTTTCCCCAAACCGTACTCGTTGTGATGACACAGGGAAACCTACTTTTGTTGGGTTTGTTTTAAACTTTAAATATTGGTTTCTACTTCCTGTTTAACCTTGATGAATGCTGTTTGTTAAAAAATGCAATACTTTTGATAAAAATGTGCCCTTTTTTTTTGGTAACTGGACACTATTAGTGCCAAATGTCAAAGTTTGGTTTAATGCTTCAGGCGCGCTGAGTTTGATTTGATGGAAGCCGACTTAAAAAACAACTCTAAATTGATGTGACCTTTGACCTTTTGTGACCAATGTCAGTTCTGAGTGAATTATCACCACAGTGACTCTTGACTGATGTGTTTGGCTGTTTACTTTGTGCCCCGTGTTATCAGCGCTGTCTGAATGTCATTAAATGCCAGGTTACAGCTGTCTGCCGCCATGATGATGATGATGATGATGATGATGATGAAGGCTATGGTGATGGTGTGATTTTGACTTTTATTGCCTGTTGTAGTCAAACAGAACGGGTACGTTTTAGTGTTAAAATTCAAAGGAAACAAATAAATGTTCATAACTACCCATCTGGGCTGATTGTTATTTAACATAATAAATGTGCAGAATCCCCTTCAGGAAGTTGACTTGTTTGCTGCACACAAGTTAAACCAGATTAAATGTGGTTAAAAAAAAATATATATATATATATGCTGACATAAGAGTGTGGCCCACGTATATTTGAGATTGTTTAAGTCTATATTAGAAGATTTTAAAGACAAAAAGCTCACAAAAGATAAACGTGTATCTCAATAGATAAAAACTGCCTTCAGCTGCTTTGGTGTCACAAAGGGTTGCCTCAGAGGGTACCTCTGCATGTTAGGAAGATCTTTTCTGATTTTTGGCTCCACCTTTAATCAGACCTGTTTGATATTTTTATCTTCGGACACCAGCAGCTCTGCATGAATTACTGTTAGAAAATAATCCTGTAGTCAGCTCATGCTTCTCTGAAACAAGCTGTGGTAGCTCCTCCCCCTTATGAGCCAGTTTTCTCTCGATTGGCAGCCCCTCTGGTTTGAACAGCGGGTGGGTGGGGTCTCTTGGATAACCACATGAGAGCAGCTCCTGGGATCACACTGACCTCAGAATAAATCAGTGCAGAGCAGGTGTGTTCATATTTATTGGCCAGGTGTCAGTGTGTTTGAAAAACTGCAGCAGCAGAAGAACAAAGATGGTTTTCACAACCTTCTCAGATACTCATTTTAAACCCTTTACTGCCCCATTTGTGACTCTTATTTTAACCTGCTGATACCCCTCTTTCCAAAAAAAAAAAAAAAAAAGCCCGTCCTCACCTCGGACTTGGACGAGCTGACGTCATTGAGCTGCACTTGACCGCGCTGACCCGGCTCCCCGGGGCGCGTGCGACTCCTCATTCATTCACATTAACACGCTGGCGCGTGCGGATGGACGGAGGCAGAGATCAAAGACAGCGCGAGGTGCCGATCCTGCAACAATGTAGCGAGCGCACACCCGCTCCGCGCGCACACACCGAGGAAGTGTACCCACCTACTACTGTTGTCATAGTTACCTACATACCCGCCTGAACGGGTATGTGCACGAGCGAGCAGGGAGGGAGGGAAGGAAGGAAAGGGGGGTAAGAAGCGAGAGAGGAAGGAGGGAGGAAAGGAAGGTAAGAAGGAGGGAGGGAGCGGAATTAGTCAGTGATAGAGGGGAGGAGAGGAGGAGAGGCGGCGGGTGTTCTGCCGAGGTGGACGTGGCGGGTCCGGCAGAGTTAGCTACAAGTGACGGGCAGCGGAGCCGAACCGAGGCGGACAGCCAGCCGGCCATGAAGCGGACCACCCGCAGGTAACGTCCCGCCGCTATCGGCCGCCCGGTCGCCGTGCCGCTTGCCGCCGCGTCGCTCCGCTCGGTTTCCTGCATTTTTAACGCGCCGCCGGACACATAATGACCGCGGTGCCGCCGTCTGCCGCCGCACGGGCTCCGTAATTTGTTGGCTCCTTTTGTGTCGGGGTGTCAGCCGCTCCCCGCTGCGCCCAGTCAGCGTGCTAAATGCAGAAAGCGGCCGGGTCCGCGGGGGAGGCTAACCGAGCGCTTCTCCCCCCGCCGCGGCGTCCTCTCTCCTCCTCACTCTCACTTTCTCCCCCCACCCCCGTGCTAACGGCAGCGCGCTAGCTTAGCAGGCTGCAGACGACGGCGATAAACAAGATGGCCACTGGCTAGCTGCTAGCTAGCTAGCCAAGCAGCCAGCTAGACATGGCATCCTGCCCGTCTTTGTAGCGCCGTGAGGCGGCTGTGGAGCGTGTCCCTCCGCGGGGCAGCAGCGGGCGGTGTGTGCAAACCGCTGTAAAAGTTTGCAGAGTTAGCGCAGGATGTGGAGGTGTTAGCGAGAGTAGAGGAGCAACCTCCGGGGAAAAATCACCGCCAGCAGCCCGGCAGGCAGGGAGTACGGGCGGCTGCGTGGCGGGTGGGAAGGCCACCTGAGTGCTGGCGGGGTGACAGGTAACATTGGAAGGGAGGGGGGTAGTGTTCACCTGAGAGGTAGGGGGTTAGCAAGCTGCAGCTTTGTTCACAGTGCGGGCTGCTCTACTTTACCTGAAAACTTTTCGCTGTGTGTGTGAGTGGGAGGCCGCTGCACGCACGCGCGCGCGCACACACCGCTGCAGCAGCTGTTCGTGTCTCCTCCGCGTGTTCTGTAATGACATCCTGCTCCTGCAAACCAGCACACCTCTGCAGGCCGACCTGTGGCTTATTTACAGCTGTTACTTTCTCTGCATGACTGTTGTGACCAATTCCGCTCACTTCAGTCTTATGTCATTAAGTGCTGCAGAAAACACAACTGCTGTTTCTTTTTTTTGGGGGGGGGCTGTATGTTTAACTCTGCCAAAGCTGTATGGAGACATGTTTTTTACTTGATACTTTATCTTTAAACATCACTTTGGCAGTGGTAGCTGCACTGCTTAGGTTTTGAATTTGCCTACTATGAAAGTTATCAGACTACAAATACAAAAAAATTGAGATTGAAAATGTAAGTTTTGAGTTTTTCAGGTGTGCTAATGCTGCAGGTGTACCCTTAAAAACTGAGTTGAAACACATCAATCAGAGCAGATATGAGGCCACAGGGCCGGACACTCAGAGGAGGGGCCCTTCCCCAGAAGGATAGACAGAGGAAGCCAAAATGTTGGTGAATGGCGTGCGTGACACCGATCCAGGTTTCGAAACACACTAGGATACCTTTCTGTATGCACCAGGGTTTTACGCTTTCACGCCCTCGGAGGCGGGGCTGCGGGATGCTTCATTCTGATTGGTTTTAGCTGCTGGTGTTGCGTTAATCGGCCCCTCTCTCCTTCTCTGCAGGCTCCTGATGGTCAGGTGTGCCTGCTGACATCTTGCCGATCTTCCACACTGTCATCGCTTTCCAGAGGACGCTCTCAGGGACTCCCCACCCCCCCAGCCCCTCCTCCTGTGAGGACCAGCAGACTTCACCAGCAGGAGGGGAGTGGAGGAGGAGGAGGAAGAGAAGGAGGAAGAACTTTTTATAACCTCAGTGATACCTCAGGTGTTGAAACGGAGAAGGTAAGGAGGATTAGCTCCACCCCTCACCATGACAGACTTAGAGACTGAGTGCCTGAGCCTGGGCCTGCCCCCTGAGTGCGGCTCGCCTCCCCCTCTGCTGGATTCCTCCCTGCAGGTGGACTGCGGCGCTGGGCCCGGCTCAGCCCAGACGCCCACTATGGCCCTCCTCTCCTCCGACTGTCCCACACCCACGCTCAGTTCACTGGCGGCGGAGATTGCCGAGCCGCTGGTGATGCTGCCGTGCGTGAAGAGCGAGCCGGAGGACTGCGACCTGGAGCCCATCAGGACCGTGGACCTGTCCGAGATCCAGCCGCTGTCCACTGCCGAGCTGGGCCAGGACCAGATCAAGATGGAGATCAGTGGCCTCGACTACATAAAATCTGAACATCACGGTCACCACGGCAACCACCACCTGGGGCCGTTTCACCACAGTGATGTCACAGAGCTGGACTACAAGTCGCACTACGAGCCAAGCTCAGTGTTCGACTACATCTCCCAGGTAAAAAAAAAATCAGATGATGTGAATAATATTAACAGTTATGTTATTGTTTTTTTCAGTGTTAACTCTGTAACAAAATCATTTCTCAGATATGATGTAAATGAAGTATCTCGTATATAAAAAATCCCCTACGAGAGTCCATTTAAATTCTGCTAATTTAACCAAACCCGCTGAGAGAGGGCGCTTTATCCTGTCAAAGAACCCGAGTATAAACATCTTAGTCCGACTCGTACGTCACCATCGAAACAACACAAAGTCTTTAAAGGTCAGATTTGATTCTGTTCCTTCACTTGGACACCATGTGAGGTGTGTGTTGTGGTGCCGTTCCGGCGGTGCTGTCGTCCACTTCCTGTGCTGGATGTGTCCACACGGGCTCGCTTTTACGGCGTTGATGTTGGATGAGTGTCACTACTGGGCTTTGGATTGTTTCTCTCGTCCTTCGTGCAGTCAATGTGCTGCATTTGTCGCATGTTTTTAGGAGGTTGTATAAGTTGTGTTGCTTTCTGCAGTAATGTCACCTGTGCTGAATCCGAAGTATTTCCAAACAGCCGGTGATGATCCGTCTCGAGGGACAAGCTCTTCACCTTCTGCTGCCACACATCTGATTGTTTCCATCTTTAATGTGATGTTACTCATCCAGATGACATCCAGGAAACATCAAGCTGTGGGGTGCAGGCAACAGCTGTGATTGGCTCGTGCAGGCCTGAGGGCAGGCGCTGATGCAGGGTGGCTGCGTTGTCAGCGCTGAGACAGAGAGTGAGTTTTACCAAAGCAGGAGGAGCCTTCCTGGTTTAGCTGAGGGCTCAGGTGTGTGGGTAGGCAGGTAACTCCGTGCACACCTGAAGGTCGGGTATGAGCATGCCCTCTGAACAAGTTCTGAATAAATCAGATTAAAAATGGTAAATAATGAACTGAAAGACCAATGTTAGTTTAATACCTGCCTGACGTTTATTAAGTTGATCATACTTGAGAAGTGGTAGTTTTTAGACGTACTCTCCCTTTAAGAGACTCAGTCTGGTCCTGATGGAGGATCTGATGGAGGAAGGTCCTGGTGATGAAATTCTAATAAGTTTTCTAAGACCTGGCACCAAATCTTGGAAAAGATTTTATTCTCAAAGCGTCTCAGCCCCTGAAAGGGTCCAGCCTGTTCGGAGGGGAGAGGAGGACTTTGAACAGGCAGTGGAGGGTTTTAAGGAGACAGAAGCTGTGGTTTAACAGTCTTGCTGTGGAGAGACCCTGCAGCCATAATCAGAGCTGTCTGAATTCTCTGAATGGAGCCTCAGTGCTTCCTTTATTAGCAGAGGAGACACCAGAGCGTCCTTTATGAGAACGATGACTCCAAATCCAGATTATGAGCCATATTAATGGATCAGTGTGTTTAAGGTTCTCTGTAGTCCTGTTTGCATCAGTGACGTCTGCTGTTGTATTGCAGCCTTTACAACGATCATGAATTTTATTTGTTAATGTGGGTGAACGAGGGCGAGCGATGGATGGAGGGAATTTTACTTCAGTCATAGAAATCCTAAAAGAGGAGGAGGAAAGGAGTTCACCTGGATCTAGGTGATGGCCTGTTGTGTGGCTCAGATGTCGGTGATCTGATTGGTCCAATCCGTTCAGCTCTGTGTTGATGTGAGGGAAGCTCAGCAGCAGCAGCGGTTTGGTACGCCGTGTGTCACATACAGATGATGTCACGGGATTTTCGGGGTCGCCTTGCTGAGGCGGTACTCAGTTGTAACAGACAACGACTGAAACTGAGCAGAGTCGAGTTGGTGCTGATGGAAAGGAGGCATAGACAGAGGCTAGGACGCTGGTTTGTATCTGTGGGAGCATAAGCTGTCATCCTCAGCTCAATAAATAATATTTCTCTCCAGCTCTCGGTGTGTGTGAGGAAAAGTAGAAGCTAATGAGAGTGTCATTAACAGCAGAGCCATGAGCCCAGTACAAATAAAGAAATGACCCCAGTTGTGCTTTAACTGTGTTCATCTCGAGCCTGCTGTCAATAATTTTTTTCAGTAATGCAGCAGATGAAGCTGGGAGTCTTCGCTGATGTTTCAGGCTGTGAGGAGCTCTGAGAGGATTCTCAGGATGTCCTGATCATTAACTGATGACTGTAAATCCTTTTAAACCAATGCCTGAGCTGATCCCTGTTTATCTCCTTCAGACGGCTCAGCCCGCTCTGCGTCATCCCGACCACTTATTTAAATACGAAGCAGAGCGTGAGGACGCTTCGCTCTCTTAGAGCCGTCTGAAAGCAAATCACATCGGCCTGATTCAGGAGAAACTCAGACCCCAGCCGTGATGACTACCTGAGGTCAGAGGTCACAGACTTTCTCGGGGCGGATGTCCTGAGCGGATTTCCTGTCACCGTTTTAGTGATAATGACATGTTTGTCAGAAGTTATGTGCCATAAAAAAAAAACAAAAAAACTCACCAGCTGCTCTGACCCCAAACTAACTTTTGACTGTTTGGGGCGGAGCCTAATGTGATTGGTCACTTTGATGGCGAGTTCAGGTTACTGTGTTACCCAGAGTTACACATGGCAGCAGCAAAAGAGCTGTTTGAAAGTAGATAGTAACTGTTTATAGTTATTACAGCAAACTGTTTCTGTGTAGCAGTGTGAACACTGACAGCTGTCAGTGAATTACTTTAACACTGAATAAATCTGTAAAACCGCAGGACTCAAAGAAGCCTCTGCACGCCCGTTAATCTGAGGGCAGCATCACAGAAAAATACCGTAACGAGGAGCTCACATCATCCCTGAGAAAAAGGATCATAGTTTATTGTATCGAAAATAAAACAAATGGATAAAATAAATTTGAGTTCTGCATTTAACTCTCTGTACCCCAAAGCAGCCGGCCTGTTTCTAATGTTTGTGCACAGAAACGTTGTTGTATTTTCATGATAAACACTTATCAGTAAATCAGAAATAAAAACTGATGTGTTAACTAAATTTTTTCTGAATATTTTCCCTCAAACGCTCTGGCTTCGTTTATCTGTGAGGTCACGGTTTGCCTCGTGAAGCGTCCGCGGCTGTTTCAGGCACATACGTCGTCATTTGATCCAGAAATAATTTCATATATGCAAATGAAGCAGACCGTGGGGTTTGGTACTGTTACACCCCCGATGCTTATGTTGCTGTTACTCAGTGAAGCAGCTGTACACATCTGGCTGCAGAGCTCTGTTATAGGAGCAGGTGATGGTGAGGAACTGCTAAAACACTAACTGGTGATGGGGTTTCTCCCTTTGAGTCAATTTGAGAGATGGCAGCAGAAGAAGTGACGGGGATGCGTGGGAGGTGCTGAGCGGGCCAATCACAGTCGCCGCATCGCTGCGGCGTGTAGATTTCTAGAGATGCTGGAGAGGTTACAGCGTTGGTTTAACCTTCATGATTCATTCATGATTTTTCCGGTGCTGCTGTTTTTATGACGGACGTGTCGCGTTCTGAATCTTTAAACAGCTGAATTCACAATAAAACCACACACACACACACACACACACACACACACACTGTGCGTGGACAAAAGTACTTCTGAATCTTTGAATCCAGCTGTTTTCTGTTCCAGCGTGATTCCCCCGGGCACAAAGAGAGGTCAGAGGCACCTCAAACACCCCGAGGATGAACGGGAGCCAGGCTCTCTCTGACCTCACAAATGCTCTTCTGGATGGATGATCGTCCCACAGACACTTGAAATCTTGTAGGAAGCCTTCCCAGAAGAGCTGCAGAGGGGTGTGAATTTAGAGTGGTGAAGGGCTTAAAAGCTCCTGTAGGTCTGTACAAACATGAAATACTGACAGAAACACCATCCAGTCCTGATTTTATTACACAGGAGTGGTGTGATTTGAATCCCCGTTCACATTACTTTAAGACTGCTTAGCACTGACAGCGATGCTGGCTTTGTAATCTTTGCCTCGGCTCTCTGTTTTATCCTGTAGTTTACTGCATAATCTATTCAGTAACAGAGCGAGGGGAATGCAAAGCTCCTCCTCAGCACTCGGTACAGACTCGTGTCTTTTGCTGTGTGGTGACTGAGCAGAAAAATGTGAAGTGCATCTCCTGCTTCAGCAGCTGAAGACCTTTAAATTGCAGTGAAAACGCTCTGTTGCTGCACGGCTTCCTTCAGCAGGTTTTCCTTCTGTCACTCGGAGCAGGCTGGAAATGTAAACATGGCTCATCTCAAACTGCAGCTCTGACTCTGAAGCAGTGGTCTGATCAAAGGTTTTTGTTGTTGCAGGTCACTGACACTCTGGACTACATTAAGTCGGACCACCACGTGGACCTGCAGTGTTACTACACAACCGAGCTCACCGCCCTCAAGACGGAGTACCCCGACTCCACCATGTCCACCCACCTGCAGCACAACGGCCTCGAGTCCATCCACATGGCCGAGCTGCGTACAGAGCTCAACAAGCTCCGCCCCGACACATTGCTCATGGACGGCATCGGCAAACTGGATGCCGAGTTCGGAGGGGGGGCGCTGTACGAGCTACAGTCCGCCCAGGAGGGGAAGGCCTCCGCGGAGGCAACGATGGCAGGACAGGCGGGAGGGAGTCTGGTAATCACGACTAAAACGCAGAGCCCGACGGTGAGGAAACCTCGCAACATGCAGGGCGAGAAACCGTTCTCCTGCACGCAGTGTGGGAAAAACTTCAGCACGCTGGGGAACCTGAAAACGCACCAGCGCATACACACGGGTGAGCGGCCGTACACCTGCTCGCAGTGCGGCAAGAGTTTTGGCCAGGCGGGCAACCTCAAACGGCATCAGCTCATCCACACGGGCCAGAAGCCGTACGTGTGCGCCCACTGCCCCAAAGGCTTCACCAAGGCCGACGACCTGCGCTCGCACCAGAGGCTGCACACCGGCGAGCGTCCGTTCATCTGCACCACCTGCGGGAAGAGCTTCAGCCAGTCCAAGGAGCTGAAGGCGCACCACCTGAGCCACACGGGTGAGCGACCGTACTGCTGCCAGCACTGTGGCAAGAGCTTCACCAAGGAGACGAGCTACCGCAACCACGTCCAGATCCACACCGGCGAGAAGCCCTTCACCTGCTCGCAGTGTGGAAAGACTTTCAGCAACTCGGGCGTCTTAAAAACCCACGAGAAGATCCACACGGGCGAGCGGCCGTTTGGCTGCACGCAGTGCGGCAAGAGCTTCGGCCGCCTCGGCCATCTGAAGGCACACCAGCAGATCCACACGGGCGAGCGGCCGTACGCCTGCCCCCAGTGCGGGAAGACTTTCAGCCAGTCGGGTCACCTCAAAGCACACGAGCAGATCCACAAACGAGAGCAAGCGGACACGGCGAGCACCAGCAGCGACGGCGGCAGCAGCGCCGTGGGCAGTGACAGTAGCTAACTGCAAACCCTTTAACCTCCGGAGAAACAAAGTATTATTCCTCTTTTTTATAAATACGATATATAAAGCTTTTCCTTATGAGTTTTTCTTACATTTTCATACCTTTTGTGCTCTTTTTGCATTTTATCTGTGGGCAGGGCGGACTGGCGCATTTGCTCTTATGCAAGTGTCTGTGTGTGCGTACACGTTATATACTGTGTGTCTGGGTGGGGCGGCGGGTGGGTGGGGCTGTAGATAATCTTTAAACTGGACTGACTGTAGAGTACCAGGACTTATTTTTGGAGAACTTAACAAGCACAAATACTTCAGAGACCAACAGTTTGAGTACTTCATTTTTGTATTTCCTGTTTTTTACTGAATCAGACCAGCAGCTCCTGACAGACCGTGACCCCATTTACTGAAACCTGTGCGCAAACGCCACGGTCGCGTCGGCTCGGTACGCTCTAAAGGAACGGTGCAGGAATGGGAAAAGGGTCTCAAATCCCAAAATTCCACTCTGCGGTCCAGTTCTCTTCCCACTAGTGTCAAGCAATTTACCTCATGGTCCAACTGCCCCGTGGCATCACCGATGACCGATGGCAGAGGAGCCTACCTTAGGGCTATCTGCCCTCCATAATGTAAAAATGTGTGGTCCAAGCACACACAAGAGAAACACGCTGAGTTTATTTCTCCCTTCCAGCAGGAAGAGATGTTTGCATGTTGGTACAGGGCCGACTGATTTCATCCTGCCAAAATTGGCAAACACAAGTGGCTGAATATCAGCTTGAACTTCTTAACTTGCACCTCCAGTTCTGCTGATTTGTCCTGTTTCTGAGTATGATCTTGAGTCTGCCCCCCCCCAAACACACACACACAGTTTTTTTTCTGTGGGGACAAAAACAGAGAAACTAACTTCTCTGCAGATATGCTCCCATTACATTCTGATTTAAAATGCCCTCCTCCTGTTTTCTCTTATTTGACGATCATGATGGATCTGTGTAGCTGCCACACACACACACACACACACACTCGCGCCGTAGCGTGCAGAGGTACAGGCATGAGCTTGTGTGCACGCCCAGACACGTCCATGTTGCAAGTGTGTATATGTGGAGGTGCAACATGAAGCTGTGCCTTTGCAGATCTCAGTGCAATGATATTAATTTAATGCATCATTGCATTAAGTTAATGAGAGACAAAAATCACCTTGATTGGTGCTGTTACTGTTAACACTGACATCACTGATCCCTGGCAGTGTCATCCATCGGCACAGCCCTGTTTCCTACCAAGCGAACAGACCTGTTCACGTCCGGCTCGTGTTGATGATGAAATTAGTTTCTGGTTTAATAAATCACTGATTGTACACGTAGAATCTCTGACGGCGGTGTTCTGAAGGCCGGCAGGTCTCCTGTCTTAGTTTATTGCCTCCTTTTCATGGCTCCTTGGTTTTTTCTGGCATTGCTGTTGCAGGAAGTTGATGCTGAAAGGAAAACCTGAAAATGAGCTAGGTGCAGGCTTCACTTCCTCCTCGTGGTTCTTCCACAGACGGCTCAGTGTGGTTTACATGGAGCTTTTATTTTGAAGCTGACTGGACTCTGTGCCATTTCCTGACCTCCCCATCTGTTTTGTGCAGCTTGATGCATCATCCTGTGGTACTTTCTGGACACGCTGATGGAAGCCCTGTGAGTGGAGGGTCTGGTCGGGGTCCCTGTTGATTTTTTTTCTCTCGATGGGTGTTTGGTCTGACGTGTTTACACTCCTCAGTTTGTTCTGTCCTCAGAAACTTAAAGCCTGTAACACAGAACGTGTTTTCAGCAAAACATATTAATATCCCACTGTTCGCGGACTTCCAGCAACAGTTACCATAATAACTCTATGTTGGGTGTGAACTGCAGTTTCTCAGCTTTCAGAAACCGTTTGAATTTTTCAGACCGGACAAACGGTCGCGTAATGACGGTAATTCAAAGTACGTTTAACGTCTCAGCGTTGATGCGCTCGGTGTTAAAGGCAGGTATCAGGTGTGTCAGCGGCAACGAGTAAAAATTATCACGATTATCAAAGACCCCACCCCACTCCTGCCAGTGTTGGTTTTCTCATTGATTTCTTCAGGGTCATCTTGTTGAAGATGGTCTGGGTTTGCATCAGAGGTAGCAGGTATGACAGGTGTAAAAGGTCATGAGGTCGAGCTATGGTTGAAAATAAAGCCCCCACTGTATTTCTTTCTCAGATGCACCCCTTCAACCTTGGATTGACTCCGTTACAGTTTTTATGGTGTAAAGAGAACAAACGGGATGTTTAATCGTCACTGATTATTTTTTTCGTTTTAAACGTTCGCTGGTTTTCGGTGAACGGGGTCCGGCCTCTTCAGGTTTGTCCGTTTGTTTTGTCGGCAGTAAAAGTACTTAAACTCAGGCGAGAGTACTTCCTGCCAGTTTACTAGTATTTCACAGGTATGGGTACTCGCAGGAAGTTGATGTACTGTTAATCTCTTTGATCATTTCCACATTTTATTGAGCAGTATTGATTGATCGGGACATGGCAGGTGTCTTTTTGTTGCTGATGATAATCATGTGACGGTTTTTTATTTTTATTTGTTAAACTTGGTTTTTAGCATCGTTGGGCTCCAGAGGACCAAAACTCATCATCAGCACAAAGGAGCCCACCCCCCCCCCCCCCAACCCCCGTCCAGATCGCTCACTGTGTACAAATCTATTGATTATGTCATTCCTACAAAATAAAATGTAATAAAACTACAAACAGCAGCAGGAAGGTGGAGGAGATTCAACATCTTGTTCTGGAAGAACGTTAATAAAGAAACTAATGACACGACTTTCCTTCTGGTTCTGTTGTGGCACAGCTCAATTGACCCTTGTTTTCCTTCCTTAAGGACACCTTAACCAGGTGAGTTACAGAAACACCCACCCCACCCCCAGCTGTTATGAAGGAGGAAATCATCTATAGAGACCAACGCATTTTCTGTATCAGGCTGTAAACATTTTCTTTTTGTGTTTTTGGCCACAGCAGCTTTTGTTAGCAGTGGAGAGAGAGAGACAGGAAATGTGGGAAAGATACAGGTGAAGACACGCGGGCAAATTGGCGACAGGCCGGGACTCGAACCCGCGCCACCCGCACCACAACGCAGCATATGTACGTGGTTGCCGGCTTCACCACTAAGCCACCCAGGCGCCCGAGGCTGCAAACATTTTGATTCCAGAGGTGGGAAGTAACGAAGTACAAATACTTCGTTACTGTACTTAAGTAGATTTTTCAGGTATCTGTACTTTACTTGAGTATTTATTTTTCTGAGTACTTTTACTTTTACTCCCTACATGTTTACACAAGTATCTGTACTTTCTACTTCATACATTTTCAAACAGACTCGTTACTTTTTAACACGTCTCAGAGGATTTGCATTTCCGGTCAGTGCGCCGTCACAACTCAAACAATCTGAGCCTAAACGGAGGAACAATAACACATAAGAGACAATCGTACTGGTGTATCCTCCATCACCGGGCTTATCGGGTACAAAGGGATTAAATACACAAACCCATATAATTAATGTCTCATTTATAGCGCTATAATCAGGGTCACAGCGGGCCGGACCGAGTCCGTAAGTTGTGCTCGCATAACACATAAACAGCTTAATTAGCGCTACTGAAGAGGAGCGAGCATGAAGGGAGTAACGTGTGGCAGGTAAATACAACGTTTCTAAATGCTCAACAAATATCAGCAAACACACAAAGTGTTTGCAGTTTGTCACACAGCTAGCTAAAAGAAGAGCTGCTGTATTTCAGGGAGAGCAAAGAGAGAGAAGTTCACTCAGAGATGGAGAAAGAGGAAGGAGAGGAAGAAGAGAGCAGCAGCAGCAGCAGGTCAGCTGATCACAGCCTGCACACCAACATCATTTACTGCAGCTACAATAGAAAGCTGTGATTCTTCTCCCCATGCAGAGCCACTACAGCTGATCTTAGGGTTCCTCCACCTTCTGAATCCCACTGTAACCCCTGAGTATCCTCATGTTGGTGTTTAGGTGGAGGCACAGTCACCCTCTACTATGGAGGACACAGAGAACAGAGCTGTGGTTAAATTCCCTTTAACAGTTTGTGTCCTACAGAACAGATTCAAGCTGAGAGCATTCATTAGGATTAAAATTTAGATTGGAATAACGTTTGTATTCTCATGTACTATTTTATATTATTACAATAATATATAATGAGGTTCAGTTAGCTTTACAGAAAAATAGCAGGTAGAAACGTCCTCCAAAGAACTACTTTTACTTTCTTACTTTGAGTACATTTCAGGGCCTGTACTTTTTTACTTAAGTAAAGAAGTTGAACCAGTACTTCGACTTTTACCAAAGTATTTTTTAACACAAGTACTTGTACTTCTACGTAAGTACAGAATGTCAGTACTTTTGCCACCTCTGTTGATTTCTAGGTTTAAGTTTTAACATGGGAGTTTATGGGACTGACTCACTTTGGTGCCTCTGCTGGACGGTAGAGGAACTGCAGCTTTTTTTCCAGCCTCAGGTGTTGATGCTTTGATGCTTTGATGCTGCCCAAAGATTTGCAGCAAAATTTGAACCTGCTTTTTGAACCATTGCAGGCTTGAAGGCCATCGTCTGGTGTGAAATATGGATGATGGTGAGTAATAAGTGCATGCTGGAGCACCAACGTGTTATAGAAGTGTAATCCCATCCTGAGATGCTCTCTAGACGCTGCTGTGCTGATTGCAGCACCTCTGTCTGGAGGTCTACTGCGAGTTATCCAGAACAGCAGCAGTAGAAATGTTCTCCGTGTCTTACAGAGGCCTTAACTCTTATATTTCCTCTACCATTTTGTTGACACTGGGAGAACCGGCTTTTAACTGACCACTGTTCTTTGTGGGTTTTGGATCATCTCAGCCTATCCCAGCATCCTCCTCTGTCTCTCCAACCCTCTGTATGCTCTCCTTCACTGCGTCCATGAATCTCCTCTGAGGGCTTCTCCTGCCTGCAGCTCCATCTTCAGTATCTCCACCCTCCCTCCTTTGCACATATCTATCTCTGCCTACTCTGTGCTATCTCTCTGATGGACTCATTTCTACGCTCGGCCTCCTTTTGTCACACCCATCATTCCCATGTGGTTTGGGACCTTCTTATTTTCTCCTGCTGCTTGGTAAAGTTCAGATTGTCATTTATTAAAGAAATACATTAAATAATTAATGTTACTTGTCAGGAAAAATCAAGGTGTTAAATATTTTAATGCTAATAGTTGATGTTTTGGAAAAAAGTGTTTTTGTAACTCAGCAGGTTTTAAAGTACAGACAGTAAATTCAGACACTTGTTTTTGGGGGCTGAGTTTTATTTCTTGAAGTAGCACACAGAAGACGTGCAGGTGCACCAGTAAAGTTTCTCCAACATGAACCAAGAAAATGTTTCCCCTCACAAACCCTCAGCTTTACACTGGCTGTGGTTTCCTCTGACACAGGAAATGGATGTGCAGTGAAGAAGGTGAGAAATCACGTGGAAGTGTGCCCTCATCCAGCATGCAGGAAGGTGAAGAAAGGTTGAGATTTGACTCCAGCCCTGGGCAGACAGACACCCAGTCGGTCTCAGGTGGATTCCTCCACGACCTTCGTGATAACTGTTTTCGTTGTAGTGGTGGTAGAGGTATTGGAGGCGGAGGAGGCAGAGGAGACAAAAGATCTGTGGGAGAAATGTGACAAAGATGGTCAGAGATGCTCGTCTGAAAGAAAGAACTTGTTAGAATAGAATAGAATGCCTTTATTGTCATTATACAGGATGTACAATGAGATTGGAGGGCCACTCCTGTTCAGTGCCATGTAACAGAAAATCAAACTCTCTAAAATGAAAATAGAAATATTATAAAAATATTATAATCTAGTATAATCAATGTGTAATCAATGTCATCAAGAGATAATGTATGTTCATGTATGTTTTAAAGGATTCCTGAGTGAAAAATGAGCTGAAGCTGTGACCACAATGAGAAGAAACCATTTAGGTCCAAAATATCACGTATTGTGTCGAAGAGAGTGCTGCTGAAGTCAGACTAGGGCCAGACTGTACTTCCATGTAATACTGGTTTGTACCACAAGTTGGCACAAAGAGTTTTTTCAGCCGTTTCAGAGTTTATAATGGTTGTGTATTGCGTTTGCTAGAGTGGGAGCCTGATTAGTAGAGTGGGAGACTTCAAAACTTTCAGGTGGAAAATTTATTTTTAAACTGCCACTGTGTCCACACTCTTTGCGCTACAGCCATCATTGTATGCTCAAAATGTAGAGCTGCTTCTCTACTTTCAAACAATGTGTCTCTAAACCCTGTCAAATGTACACTTTTTAAACTGTAAGCATTCAAACAGAGGGAGTAACTTCCAACTCCTTCATTAACCTCCATAGTAATTTCAGAGAGGTGATTTTCTCCAAAGCAGAAATGAGCACCTTTTTAAAACTGCTCCCACGGCCACACTTTTGAGCCCAGGAAAATAAAAATTACACCACTGTTTAGAGCAGGTCCTTGTGACACTCACAGTTCAAAAATGATTTTGATAGGAGCTACGGTTTTTGACTTAGAAGTAGTTATTTGACAGGTGCACCGAGGAAAATTTGACAGAGTGCATGCATCTCAGCAGGTAAGCAGTGCACCTGGCAGGTGTTTTCAATTGGCGCATTTACAAGCATTCAGCTTGGCAGAGCTCTCCAATATGTATGCTTGCAAACCTCACTGCTTGTGTGACACTACTGTTGGCTCAGTGGTAGAAAAGGAGACCATCAATGCACAAGAAGCAGACAGAGCAGGTTCAAGTCCCACTTTACTCCGAGCATTGAGCATTCATTCACCAGCTCAAACTCTTTCAGCCAGATTTAAGCTCTTTGGAGCATTTCCTGGCATTTCAGCTAGAGACACCATTTAGGCTTTAAAATAAAGCCAAGCTGTTCAGCAGTTCAGCAGTTCAGCAGTTGAAGCTCATTCAGCAAATAAAGTTTCAGCTCTTTGAAGCATTTCTTAGCATTTCAGCTGCAATCTTTCAGCTTGCAGCATTCACAGTGCATTTTCTTCAGGAAATGCATTTTCTAGTTACAAAATGTACTTTTAAAGGTGTGCAAAAAGTTTACGACAAATGTAACTAATGCTATTAGGGGCAGTTTATTTATATAGTGCCACTCCAGTCACCACAGTGAGCTTCATAGTGTAAGGTAAAGACTACAATGAGATGATCCCCTATGACCAACACTTGGTGACAGTGGGAAAACTCCCTTTTAACAGGAAGAAACCTCCAGCAGAACCAGGCTCAGGGAGGGGCAGTCATCTGCCTCAGCAGGGAGTGAGGGGAGCATCCTGGCAGGCTCTACTTACTTGACTCCCTCTCCGTCCAGCAGCCTCCTGTACTCTGCAATCTCCCTCTCCAGTCTGGTCTTGATGTCCAGCAGCATCTGGTACTCCTGCCCCTGTCTCTCCAGGTCTGCTCTGAGCTGCATGAGCTGCTCCTCCAGACCGCTCACCTGCACAGGTAAATTCAGCGTGAGTGACACAGCTAAAGGCAGCTGACAGGCATTTAGATACGACCCTGTCAGAGCACTGCTCACCCTCATCTGGAATCCTTCCATCTGCATGGCGTAGTGGCTCTGTACCTCGGCAAGTTGGGCTTCAAGGGAGGATTTCTGTAAAAACATGAGCAGATCAGAGACATAACCTCTACATGGACTACAGACATATCAGCCTTGGTACTTGGACATCCTCTCTACGAGTCAGGATTTTAATAATCTTATTGCAGCCAAGAGATCAGAGACCACGATGTGAAGATGAATTGAACTAGCCTGATTTAGCACCCCATGGTGGAGTCCTACAACCCAGTACGTCTGCACTTCCTGTTGCTTTGACTTGATGTTCATGGAGTTTTTGAATGCTGTTGGCTCAGTGCCTAAAATAAGGTAGACTCTGTGAGCTCTTCTTACCCAACTCCCTCTGCCCAGCAGGCTCAAGCACTAAGGTTATCCAGCGAGCTGCTGTATTAAAGCCAGTATTATCCAAATGTGGATATAACCGACCAACATTAACATTCAGATTGTCGTCTTCATGGCAAACGAAGCTTATGCCATGTGACTGGTGTATTTAGGTTATAGCACAGTGTTGGCATTTTACTTTTTGTGACTGTGCTTCAAAAACCTGAAAAATGGCATCAATTTAAGGAAAGCCTGTTTTGATTGTTCTCAGAGAGCTCCTAACCCATGAGTGATGGAGTTCTTCAGGGCTTGATGCTCAGACCACTGATATTTGTGTTCATAATTACCTCGCCTGCCGATAACTGGAGAGAGGTGATGTGGATTCATAAAATTATGAATCCACTTTGAAGAAAATTTACATAGGGGTCCAAGAATATATGATTTCATTTTCAAGGTCAAAGGTCACAGTCACAGAAATTTTAAAATTCATACCCCAGTGATTACCCCACGATTACAGTGGATAATTCATTGTCCTTTTCTATTTTAAATGAAAATACAATAATGCAAAGAAACCTCAAACCCTGCACAAAGGTCACACATTTTTTTAGAGGATGCTGTTAGAGTGCATAAGCTGAATAAAATGTATCCAGACTATATCTTATCCATATAACTGCATCCATTATCTTTTAATTTTTTAAAAATAAAAATATAAAATCATATTTTACAGTTTTTAAAAGCCTATAAAATAAAATTCTAGTTTTTGTGATCTAGTGATTTATGATGGAGTATGATAGTTGGGTGGTGTTGCAGCGTATTATCTGCTGAGTGTGCTTTTAGTTAATCATGTGACATATTTATGTGATAAAATCAGATCTCGTTAAATGTCTGATTAATTATGTGGTAAACGGACTCACCATGCTGAGCTGAGACTGGAGCTCAATCTCCAGAGCCTGAAGCTGACTCTTCACCTCCTTCACCTCCACCGTGGATGACTTCAGTGTCATCTCTGTGGCTGCCACCTCCTTGGTGAGGACCTCCGACTGAAAGAGGAAGTGTAGTGGTAAACGAGGTGCCCCCCCCTGCAGGTTTCTGTTAAATGCCAGGAGCCTAGTTTGGTACCTTGGCCTGGAACCAGCCTTCTGCCTCTTTGAGTGATTTGGCAGCGATGGTTTCGTAGTGCTCTCTGATCTCCTCCATGACCGCGGTGAGGTCCAGCTGAGGAGCAGCGTCCACCTCCACGTTAACCTGACCGCTCATCTGAGTCCGCATGGACGTCAGATCCTACAGGATGGGGAGGCGGCGCTTAGGCATGCCAGTGTCAACACGTGTATGTTTCAGTGTTGCATGAGAAAGGTCTGTTACCTCCTCGTGGTTCTTCTTCATGGATGCCAGCTCGTCCTTCAGGCTGTCGATTTGCATGCTCAGGTCGGTCTTGGCCATGCTCACTTCTCCCAGCACCGCCTTCAGCCCGGCGATATCAGCCTCCACCGACTGACGCATCCCCAGCTCATTCTCGTACCTGCACAGGTATGAAGCTGATGAGATTTACGGTGAGGTGACATTAAACTGCTGTTTTCTCAGGACTAGCACTGATCCTGTGCATGAAAAAAAAGGGTAAATTTGAATAAAAATAAATAAATCTGTAAATAAATGAGATCAGCATCAGAAGATAAACCATGATTATTATGAGAAGCAGTCTTGCTGTTATTCTAGCAGCAGCCAGCAGGGGGTGCTGCAGGTCTGAGGCTGCAAGCAGCAGCTGCTCAGATTCAGATTAATCTGCTTATTTTGGTTCTGATTCCAAAGTGGTTTTAGACATGATAACAGCAACAAGAATGAAGAAGAGCACAGGAAGGGACGTAAACGGCAAATATGACTAAAAAGGACTGAAATAAGGAAAACATGAGGAAACATAGAGACTAACTTCACTCTGAAGTCATCCTGAGCAAGCTGGGCGTTGTCGATGCTCAGGATGACGCTGCCTTTGGCGATGATGGCGTCCTGGATCTGAAAAACAGACATAATCAATGATGGAGTGATAATAATATGAAATAATTTAATAATGAAAGAACTGGACTCTTTGTTACACTGCAGCTTAATGTGCACATCTTACTCAAAAGTAAATAAAAAAAATTACAAAAAAAGAAAGATGCTAATAACAGGGAGATGTGGTGCTGAAGTTACTGATTCAAAAGGAGCAAAATACTCGAGCATGAAGAAATTAAAAAAAACAGCTTTTCCTGCGGCCAATCAGATCTCCTCACGTTATGACACGCCCATTAAGTTGCAGCAGCTGTTTTTATGGGTTTTCTGTGAAAAAAACAAAGCTAGTGTTTCTTGCTGCAGTCTTTGGGGTGTGGCCGCTTCACCTGGTGTGGTTCACCTGAAATCTCCACCTCACCTGAAGCCTCACACCTCATTACTGACACTCCTCCTCTATGGAAGGCAAAAGCTGCTGTACTCGCAAGAGTTCTATATATTCTCAAACTCATCCAAAGTTGTGTTTGTTTTAAAAATGTGGTTAATAAGTGCAAAAAACTTTTATTGAGTCCTTTACACTTGAGAACCTTTCCACAGTGCAGACAGAAATCTTTCTTATTATATTTGTGAGTTTGTTTAAATAAAAAAAATAAAATGTATGTTTTTCTACAGAATGTAATTATTTATGATAAAGAACCAACAAAACAAATTTGTTCACTGGAGACAGTGAGTGCATTCTTGGACTTTGACCTTCTACACAGTAAAACATATAAACAAATTTTTTTAAAAACACTTACGTCCCACTGAAGAAATAAAATTATCTTGAATGCCAAAATGCAACAGTGGCACCTTTAACCTTCCATACATTAATCATACTATTTCTCATGTTAGATTTTATTATAAATTTGGCAAGGCACTGTTGACCAACAGCACTGGAGCTAAAAAGAGCCCTGAACACCATTTCCCATGTTGCTCTGCTTTCTCACCTTGCTCTGCAGCTCAGCGATGGTGACGTAGAAGGTGCTGTAGTCCCTGGCGGCAGGGCCGGCCTTGGTCTCTGCGAACTGCCGGATCTTCAGCTCCAGCTCGCTGTTGGCCTTCTCCAGCGATGCCACCTTGGCAAGGTAGTTGGCCAGACGGTCGTTGAGGTTCTGCATGGTGAACTTCTCGTTGCCAATGATGCTGTCGTCCTGCGCTGCTCCTCCACCAAAGCCACCCCCAAATCCTGCACCTCCACCAAAGCCACCCCCAAATCCTGCACCTCCACCAAAGCCACCCCCAAATCCTGCACCCGCACCGAAACCCACACCGGTTCCCCCGCCAATGCCAAAACCACCACCACTGCCAGCAGCGAAGGTCCTGCCAGCATGGGAGACCCGGATACCACCACCACCACCTCCTCCGGTCACGCTATATGAGCTCATGCCTCTGGTTTGACCACTGCCGAAACCGCTGCCGATGGAGGGCCGTGAGTATACCATGGTAGCCATAGTGATGGAGCAGAAGTGGAGGAGGTGCTTGTCGGTCTGTCTTCTCCGGTGGAAGGAGTGGGAGAGGAGAGAAGTGAGGAGAGACTGAGGAGTTCACTGCTTTTAAACCCTCTCAGGTGGGCTGAGCTGCAGGTAAAGGGGGGCAGGGCTAGTGGCCCACACCCCCAGAGGAGAAAAAGGAGTTTCACTCCAGTGCAGTGCTGCTTCTAAAGCCCCATGTGCTGCTTTTAGGACAGTCTGACTTCTTTACTCTGACTCTGTTACAGAGAGGAGAGTCGAGGACTTCTCCAGAAGCATTTCATCTCCACAGCTGAGCCGAGAGGCTTCATGTTTCCAGCTTATCTGTCTGAACATGATGTCAGTTGAGGGAATTTTGACCAAACTTTCCTCCCGACTCAACTGTTGTAATTCATTATTATCAGGCTGCTCCAAGAGCTCCCTGAAGAGTCTGATGCAGCAGGCTGCACAGACAGGGAGGAAAGATGTCTCCATTATTAGCTTCTCCTCTCCTTGTTTGTGCTGTCTCTATGCTCCTCTTTTCTATTTCCCCTCATACCCCCATCTGTCGAGTCAGATGGCTGCCCCACCCTCAACCTGCAGTTCCTCTGCAGTCCAGCAGAGGCGCCACAGTGAGTCAGTCCCCATAGACTCCCATGTTAAAACTTTTCAGCAGAAATAAACATGTTTACAGCTGATACAGAAACTGCTTTAGTCTCTGTGGATAGTTTCCCCCTTCATAACAGCTGTACAGCAGGAGGATGTTTCTGTAACTCACCTGTTTAAATAAAGTTGGCATTATTAGGGGCGTGTTCAGGCAGCTGTAGCTGCTAGCTGTCTGCTAGGCCTCTGCTAACTAACTGGAGTCCCTGAACTGGACCTGTGGACTGTGTTTGTGCTGTTGGAGCTTTTTAAATACAGTAATATGGCTGCTGTGGCTTCATGGGACTAAGAGACCCTTCAAGAAGGCGGAATCCCAGTTCTATTTGGATGTTACTGATTAGCAGGTATCTCTGTGTGTGATGCACCCACACAGACTGATAACCAGGCGAGCTATCAGTAGCCCATAGTAGTGTTGTAATATTCGAGACCGGTCTTGGTCTCGAGACCACTTTTTGATGGTCTTGGTCTTGTCTCGGTCTCTGGATTTTATTTCAAGACCAGTCAAGACCACAGCTGTGGAAATATCACTAAATTGCCAGAATATTGTCCAATTTATTTGTTAACATCCTTGCTTTTATTGGATGTAAAACGTACTGATTGAAATCCAAAAAAAGATTGAGCTCCTCCGCCCTTTCCAAGGAGCGAACCCCATGGACTAGGTCGGCCAGATCAGCAACATGAAGAACAGAGAACTTTGTAGCTGCTCCATCTACCACTGTTTGTTTCACACAGAGAAAAATCTGCAGTACGGAAGTTAAAATATACAGCTGAATTGTTAAAACAAAAATCATTTATCTGATTACTTGATTAATTGATGCAGTAATCAATAGACTACTCGATTACTAAAATAATTGATAGTTGCAGCCCTACTTGTATTCAGAAAGTCATAGTCAAACATTAGTTTTCAGCACCAGTGCTGCTATGAGAGGCCTTCAAGAAAAAACTACAGTTCCCAGCAAGGTGATGTCACTTCCTGTTGTGGCATTAAAAACGTGACAGTGCATGCTCACGACATGGTGGCTGATATTCAAATGTAGGGAATGCTTTTAGCAGCTGATCGATAACACATCTGGATTATATTTTTGTTGTGTATGTATTTTATGTGATTTCTGCAAACACATTAGTGGAAGGAAACATCACTCCAGGACACATTAAATGCTTGATATATAAATGTAGCTTTTCTGGATTATATGTAAAAATTATCATTCTATCGATCTAATAAGGCCTGATTTAGAGTTCTGGATTGGTCCTATGTACATAACCGAAAATCCTCTCTGAACCTAACCTGACATGCATCTCGAGAAATGTAACTACAGGTCCACAAAGACCGTGATTACTGCCTAGGCTTCAGAGGTGCTTTACAGTTACATACGTAGGCCCCATCATTCAATTAACAAGTGGGAGCGGCATTTAGCATTAACTTAATAATTAGCATTAGCTTAATAATTAGCATTAGCGCTGGGCTGAAAAAAATTCTGGCTAGAACCCTGTAGTTAGCATGGCCACCAATGACAGCAGATAAGTAAGTTGTTTCTCCGCCATTAGTACACTGAGCAGCACATACATAGGAGTGATTGACAGTTCTAAGACCCTCCTCCTGGCTCTGATTGGTTGTTTTTGACTGGGAGCGGTTCAGGGAGGAGGTGGAGGAGCTCGATTTTTTTCACAGATTATCGGTCTCATACTGTCGTGACAGTTTTAACAAATATGTAAAAACCAGATTTAAAAAAAAAAAAATGTTACTGCAGCTTTAATCTGTATAAGATTAAAGGCTTTAGTTCTTACTGTCGATGATTGCCATTTTTTCAGTTTTACACATTTAGCTATGTGCTTTTGAAAAAGCACCCATTTTTACAAAGATTGTTGGTTTAAAAACAACACAACTTTATGCATTGATTATGAAAGGCAGAGAAAAGTTAAGACTATTGTGATGAACTATGAATAATTGTTTTACATTCTGTGATAAATGATGGAAGTCACCCAGGAGTATTAAATAAAGATGGTTATATTTATTTGAGCTGTGAGTGTTTAATATCTAGGTGATTTTATGGGAATGTGGATCTTTCAGATTAATTTGAGAAGTGATTTTGATCATGTTTCACATTTTATTGTGTCATGTAGTGTCAGGCACTGGTCTTGGTCTCGACTCGGTCTTAGACCCTAAAAGTCTTGGTCTTGTCAGAATCAGAATCAGAATCAGAATCAGAAGGTTTTTATTGCCATATGGGTGAACAGGTTCACAGCATTAGGAAATTGCTGCGGTACTTCGTGCTTACAGAAAAAAAAAACAAATAAGTATAAAAACTATAAGACAATATACAAGTATACAAATTGCAAATATACAGAGATATTAGAGCTTACAAAATATACAGTGCAGAGACTAATTAAAAGATAAAAGAATGTAAACTATATTCCACTAATATGTACATCAGTGCAATCAGACAGGTGCATAGACATAGGGTCATCAGCGTTTGTGGAGGGTGGTGGTAACAGTCTTAGGGTAATTGTTCATGAGTCCAACAGCAGAGGGGAAGAAACTGTTCTTATGGCGGGAGGTTCTGGTCCGTATGGACCGTAGCCTCCTGCCTGAGGGGAGAGGGTCAAAAAGTCTGTGCCCAGGGTGAGAGTGGTCGGCTGTGATCCGACCTGCACCCCCCAGTGTCCTGGAGGTGTACAGGTCCTGGAGAGATGGGAGGTTACAGCCAATCACCTTCTCAGCAGAGTGCACAACGCGCTGTAGTCTCTGTTTGTCCCTAGTGGTGGCTCCAGCGTACCACACAGTGATGGAGGAGGTAAGGATGGACTCAATGATGGCAGTATAGAACTGCACCATGGTCCTTTCTGGCAAGTTGAATTTCTTCAACTGCCGCAGGAAGTACATCCTCTGCTGGGCCTTTTTGATGACAGAGGTGATGGTGGGCTCCCACTTGAGGTCCTGGGTGATGGTAGTTCCCAGGAAGCGAAAAGAGTCCACTGTGGTGATGGGGGTGTCAGTCAGGATGATGGAGGGTAGAGGGGCTGTGTGCTTCCTAAAGTCCACTATAATCTCCACTGTCTTCTGGGCGTTCAGTACCAGGTTATTGTGGCTGCACCAGGACACCAGACGTTTGACCTCCATCCTGTAGGCCGACTCGTCCCCGTCTGAGATGAGTCCGATGAGAGTCATGTCGTCTGCAAACTTAATAAGCTTGACAGACTGGTGGTCAGAGGTGCAGCAGTTGGTATACAGGGAGAAGAGCAGAGGAGAGAGGACACAGCCCTGAGGAGTGCCAGTGCTGATGGTCCGGGAGTCCGAGACATTCTTCCCCAGCCTTGGTCTTGGGTTAGGTGAGCTTGACCACAACACTGGCCCATAGCCTAGCATTCCACCCTCATCCAAATATGAGCTGTGTCCAAATTCAGGGGCCGCCTCCTTCGAAGGCCGCATTTGTGGGCCAATAACGTCGCAACAAGGCAACGAAGGCTGTCCAAATTCAAATGCAGTCAAGTAATGCGTCCTTCTTTTCCCCGAATTTGAAGGATGTATCCGGTCTATCCTTACTATATACCATGTACCATGATTCATTGTGCATCAAAACACAACAATGGAGGAGGATAGCAGCAAAAAAGTTTGCAATATGACTGTTTCAGTGACACAAATAAACTTTTAAGATGTTTCCAGGCTAGAATGTAGATGTGTAAACTTCAAAGATTTGCTTGTTTTATTAAGATATCACTGAATTACAAAAAGTTCTGTGATTTCGGAGATGTCCGTTGCTGCTGCTCTACCATCAGCTCGCCGGGCAAGCTGTCAGCTGACCGGGCTATCGAGGCGCGCTATACCTGGAGAGAACACCCGACTGCTGGTACATCTTTTTAACCCCCAGCTGGCTTTTGCTGCTGAGTGGACATTAAACACAGATATAACTCACTCAGATGATCTCTAAGAGCTGATGTTTGGTTTATTTCAGTGGTTCATTGGTTCCAGAGCAAATCAGTTTGGCTGAGAATAAAGTTAAGTTATTCATTTGCTCAACTGTATTCCTTGATGTTGAAATGTGTTATGAATTAAAGAAGCTTATGAATTAAAGATTTAATATTAAACCATAAAAAGGAGCAAATGTTTGGCTCCATTATAACAGCTGCTTTTCCACAGCTGAGCTTCACATTATCACGGCTGCTAGGTGACATAAGCTACGTTGAGGTGAGGGCAGGCGACGCTGATATGAAGGTTAGACCGTCCAATTTACAGCCGCTCACGTCCGGTCTTTGCTGTCTTCATGGGCTCTGAAGGACACAGTCTATGTAGGCCCCTCAATTTGGACACAGCTATGGTCTCTACTGGCTCCAAAAACCCAACATGGCGGCTGCCAAGCTCACGCAGAGGTTGAATGCCTCATTTTTGCGCCAATCTGAGATGTCTGCCTAAATGAATCTACAGTGTTACCAAAGCAGAGCTAGGCAGACATTTGAAGTTAACTGTTTTGATTTATTTTTTAAACAAGCTCAAATATTAAAATTCATTTAAAAGTAGGAAACGTCAAAACTTTAAAAATGCAGATTATGTGATGTGCATTAATGTGTCCATCACTTTAGCGTTTGTCCTACATTTATCTTGCTGATCAGTTTGATCTGCACAAATGCATCAGAGTCTGTTTCTGGATATGAGTTTATAATAGTAATGTGACTCTGTGAAGTAACTGAAGATATCAGGTGGATGTAATTCAGTAAAAGCATGATGTATCAGAACATGTGGGCGCCTCAGTGCCCCGTCACCTCTGGCTTTTGTTGTATAACATTATATAACATGTATTGAATATCATGTTCCTGCAGTTTCTCAGCACAAGGAGTTCTCAGTGTGATGGTGGCGGCAGCTGGAATTCCCCCCGGCACCAAGCACTCATCTGTCACCTGTCAGCATCTTATTTAAGGTGCTCACTGTGGGAAAACACCCCCGGCTTAGTGTCAGTTTGTTGTTTCGTCATGGTGACCAGCATCTCAGCAGCTCCCGTGTCACAAAGAAACACGCTTGTTGTATAAACTCAGTGTGAAGTCAAGCTCATCAATCGAGCCGCCCACTTAAAGGCTTCTCTTAGTCACTGCAAGCAAAACATGCAGTCAGCACTTTGTTAAGTACACCTGTGCAGGTGAACGCAATCCAACAGCTCTGTCATAAATTCTAGTTTAATGAAGTTTATTGCCAGAGAGGAGATTATTATTCATGTTTGTCACTGAGCTTGTAGGGGGTGGTTTAGGCAGTAGCACCTTAATGCACAGGCTAACTCTAAAGTTAGCACTTTAAAAGGAAATGAAATCTTAAAATCAATTGCGGGCCAGTGTAGAGTCATTAATAGTCATTAATATGCTCACTTTTCTTGGTTCTTTAAGAAATGGTGCTGCTGCATTTTGAATCATCTGAAGTCTATTTAAAGCTTTCTGACTGATACCAGTTAACAGACAGTTACAATAATCTAACCGAGAAGAAATAAAAGCATGAATGAGAGTCTGTCACAAAAACTCAGTATTGATTGTATCTATGCGATATTCCTCAGGTGGTGGTAGCAGGACTGGGTGATCTTTTTAAAATGTTGTTCAAAGGTGAGATTAGACTCACACGTCAAACTGGTATCTGACAGCTGATTTCACATGAACTGATAAAGGAACAAACGAGGACTTGATGCTTGGATCCAGCTTGTCTGAACCAATGATGAGAATTTCTGTTTTATCTGGGTTTAATTTCCATTTCTTGATATCAGTTAGGCAGTTTGTAACATGGGAGACGTTTTGTTGAATCAGTGGATTATCTGGGATATAGAGCTGTGTGTCATCAGCATAGCAGTGGAAGTCCATCCACCTGTCAGTATTAGTCTAGTACCAAGACAAAACCATTATGTCCCAAATTAGAAGCTCAGACAATACTACAAAGTTCCTGATCATGACAGTGAGTCCAAAGTCAGGTTCCAAGCAAAGAACTGTAACACAATCAGCAATTTTTAAAATGAAGTCCCAGGCAAAGATTGCAAAGTTCCAAATGAGTCCAAAATCAAGGCCAGGACATTCCAAGCCAATTCCCCAATTAATATAGACAAGTCCAAAGGACCATCAAGCTAAAACAAAAAGTCCCAGTCAAACCAAACAAGTCCTGAGACAAAACCATCAGGTCCTTTTTCCAGTGTCCAAACAAAACCACAAAGTTTCTATTTATTGTCGAGTCTAATCGAAACAGACAAGTTCAAACTAAAGAACCAAGACAACGCTGAACATGTCACCCTTTAACACAGAGCACATCACCACCGATACATGCATTACTTAAATTACCTGACAGTCTGTCCTGTCAGAAAAATCCAAATTTCTGAAAGCTGAGAAAGTGCACTTCACAGCCAACATGCTGTTATTACAGTAACTTCACTCATGCTTTTGTTGCAGGACATTTGAAACACATCGTGTCTACGGCGACACGGTCGGTGTTAAAGGGTGAATAAAATCCCAAGAGAAGACCATGCAGTTCAAAACCAAGTCCCCTATTAATATGTTTAAAGAGACAAAGTGAGACAAAAACAAATAAACTAAATCTCAAATAAAATGTGAAGCTGAAGCACAAAAACATATTCTAAGTCAAGGCAAAGATGTCCAAGAATACATGCTAAGAGCAGACCAAACCATCACACCTCAGGTACACAGAGATGACCAAAAACAGCCTTCAGTTAAGTACTGTGAATCGCTTTCATCGTATTTTCATTTTATGGACTTTTAAAATCAAATCTCATTTTTTTTATATCAACACAGAAAATCATAAAACAGCACTCAGTACCTCCCACATAATCTTCTGTTCAGAGCTCAAACCTGATCCCCTCTCTTTGCTCACCTAACACACCTGCAGTCACTCATCATTAAGCGAGTAGCTGCTCATTAGGTTGCAGGCTGCATGTTGTGTGTAGATGTTTCACAGGCAGTAAAGTTCCTTTTTACAGTCATTTCATCAGCCTTTAATAAACCAGAGGGCACCACAAAGCTCACCAAAACATTACAAATGATTCATGTGTTTTACTATTTTTTTTACAGCCTGTTGAAGTGTCGAAGTACAGCTGTTAATGTGGATCAGGCAGTCCTGAAATGTCACAGTTCCACAATAATGTGTTTTAGGTCCCAGCTTCAGGCTGGAGCCTATCCCAAATGCCACAGGGAAGAGCCAGCGTACACCTGGACAGGTGACCAGTTTGTTCCAGGGCTAACACAGAGAGACACAACCATTCACACCGACTGTTGTGCTCAAAAGTTTACATACCCCGGCAGAATTTTTGCTTTCTTGGCCTTTTCTCAGAGAATATGAATGACAACACAAAAACATCTTTTCCACTTATTCTTAGTGGTTTGGTGAAACCATTTATTGATAAACAACTGTGTTTTCTATTTTTAAATCATAACGACAACAAAAAACATCCAAATGACCCTGATTAAAAGTTTACCCCAGTTCTTAATACTGTGTATTGCCCCCTCTAGCATCAGTGACAGCCTGAAGTCTTTTGCGGTGGTTGTGGATGGGGCTCTTTATTTTCTCAGGTGGTAAAGCTGCCCATTCGTCTTGGCAAAAAGCCTCCAGTTCCTGTAAATTCATGCCCATGGCCCCTCCGACCACCACATCAGCGATCCGCCTCCGTGCTTTACAGTAGGAATGGTGTTCCTTTCATCATTGGCCTTGTTGACGCCTCTCCAAATGTAACGTTTATTGTTGTGGCCAAAAAGTTAAATTTTGGTCTCATCACTCCAAATGACCTTGTTCCAGAAGTTTGGAGGCTTGTCTCTGTGCTGTTTGGCGTATTGTAGGCGAGATACTTTGTGGCATTTGCACAGTAATGGCTTTCTTCTGGTGACTCGACCATGCAGCCCATTTTTCTTCAAGTGCCTCCTTATTGTGCATCTTGAAACAGCCACACCGCTAGTTTTCAGAGTCCTGTATTTCAGCTGATGTTATTTGTGGGTTTTTCTTTGCATCCCGAGCAATTTTCCTGGCAGTTGTGGCCGAAATGTTTGTTGGTCTACCTGACTGTGGTTTGGTTTTAACCTGATTTTCCATTTGTTAATCACAGTTTGAACACTGCTGACTGGCATTATCAATTCCTTGGATATCTTTTTGTATCCCTTTCCTGTTTTATACAGTTCAACTACCTTTTCTCGTAGATCCGTTGACTATTCTTTTGCTTTCTCCATGACTCAGAATCCAGAAATGTCAGTGGCTGATGAAAGATGCAAGAGTCTGTCTGGATCCCAGAAACTCACTTAGCTTTTATGCACCCACACTGATCACAGGTGAGGATGTTACCTTTAGTAGCCATTCAAATGTTATCAGGCCAAAATCACCAAACTTATGATCAGGGTCATTTGGGTAGTTTCTGTTGTTATTATGATTTAAAAAGAGAAAACCCAGTCATTTGACAATAGATGGTTTCATCCAATCACTAAGCATGAGTGGAAAAGATGTTTTATATGATCATTCATATTGTCTGAAAAAAGGCCAAGAAAGTAAAGGTAAAGGAAAGGTATGTAAACTTTTGAGCACAACTGTAAGATAATGTCTTCTACAGCAGCAAGTCTAAGTTTGGTATTGCACTGTGACTATTTTTCACCACTTATTTGTGTATTTGCACTTTATTTCTTTATTTTTTTCATTTGATCTGCTTTTAAAATCATGCCTTTGCAGAGTCTGTATGTATGCACGGTGGTTGTACTCAGGTGTCAGTCTGGGAAACATTTAAGCCGAGGGTCTCAGATGCAAGGTGCATGAAACAGTCATCGGGAGTTCAAGTGTTTGCCTGGCAGCAAAATGAGATCTGATCGTTGGAATGAAGAGAGTGGCTCTGACTGGCAAGATCTGCTGTCACATGTACCCGCCCAGCCACAAACCCTGAACACTGGGGAAGATTTACAGGCTCATATTTCTGCATGGATATGTGCAGGTATGTGTTTGTTACAGCCCATTTATGAACTGTTTTTGCTGCAGGTCAAATCTCTGTTTCTTTTTTGCATTTTTCAACTTCAAAATGTCGACCGAGGTTAAAAAAAATTGTCACACAGTCTTGACACAGCAGCAGGTTCACGCCTTGCTCTGCAGGAGGAATGAAGACAGCAGGATTTCTGTCAGAGTGAAAGCAAATATCATTTTTATCCTGCTCACATTTTAAATGTGATTGTCTCTTACAGTACTTTCATTCTCAGACCCAGTTAAGGAACATTTTTGGATAAAATCCTTCATTAACCAAGTGCAAAGATGGAGAAGTACCAAAACAACCCCAAACCCCACACAGTTAGAATCAGTCCTGAGACACACAGAGACCAAAAGTCCCAGGATTAATGTCAGGAAAACACCAACAAATCCTGAGTCATGTCCACAAAACTCACTCCCTAAAGATCCCAGGCACAGCTCTCTGATAACACAACACTGTTTCAGAACAGTACCAACAAGTCCAAGTCCAGAGTGGATTTCAGGTCTGAACAAGAAGAAGGACTATAAATAAAAATAAGCAAATTAATCCAACAAATATGACTGAACATGCAGCTTCACGTCAGCTTGGCTCAGCAGCAGTCTGGCTGTCAGCCAGTTTTTGCTGCTTTGAGTTCAGTTCCTTGCTGAAGGCACTTTGTTGCAGTAGGCCGTATTTCTCCTCAGCTCTCCCATCTACAGGTGTTCATCCATGCTGGCTGCAGGTGCTCCTCTGTATCCTCCAAACTGTGGCCTCTCCTCAGCTCTGAATGAAGCTCTGTTAGACCATCTGCCAATCACCTCCAACAATGAGATTAATTTTCACACTTTCAAGTCTCAACAGAAACCTAAAGACAGCTGATCAGGAGTCTGACCAACACTCAGATTTAAAAAAGAAAAAATCCTGACAGGGAATATTTTGAGTCAGTCTGATGTGTCTCTGCAGTCTGGGAAACCATCGGTCATTGTATCATCTCTTATCCTCTGGGTACAGTGACCATTACATTACAGCCAGCAAACATAATCCCCAAGAGCCTGCTCAGGTGTGATGGGTCAGTATAACTTTGACTGGAAACAGAAAGCAGAAAGCTTTGGGTGTTACAGATTGTGTATATTCATTATAAACTTTGGCTTCCAGAGGCCTGCACTATGAAGCAGGATCTGGGGTTATCCAGGTAACTTAAGGTTAACCTTGAGCTTTCTGTATGACAGGAATTCTTACCAGGGTATGTCATGATGGGGTGTTTCCACAGTGAGAAGAAGTATTTACACACATTTCTTATTTTTTTGCATATTTGTCGCACTTCAAATTATCAAACGAATTTTAGTATCAGAGATAACCTGAGTAAATACAAAATGCAGTTTTTAAATCATGACCTCATTAATTAGGATACGGCCCTGTGTGAAAAAGTAACTGCCCCCCCTGTTAAATCATGAATTAACTGTGATTAACCGCATGTTTTTGGAGGGCAGAGTTTAGTTTCTCTGCCAGACTCAGACCTGATCACTGCAGACCTGCTGGATCAAGAAATCCCTTAAATAGAAGCTGTCTGACAAAGTGAGGCAGGCTAAAAGATCTCAAACAGCAGCACATCATCCTTCTTCCATCTGTCAGTGTGAAAGGCTTACAGAGACAAAGACAGTCCTGTTACATCTGCATAAACTAACTCAGGGTTTCATAAAAGAGCACAGCAGTCAGACGTGGTGGTGGCAGTATGATGGTCTGGGGCTGCTTGATGCTTCTTGCTGTAATTGATGGAACCATGAATTCTGCTCTCTACTAGAAGATCCTGAAGGAGAACGTCTGCCCATCAGTTCCTGTCCTGAAGCTCACTCAGCAGAACAAAGATCCCAAACACAGCAGCAGCTCCACCTCTGATTGTCTCAACAACAAACAAATGGATAGCTTTGTTCCTTAATAAAACAAATCATTTAAAAACTGTATTTTGTATTTACTCAGGTTTTGTTTGATGAACATGAGTGTGACAAAAATGCAAAAAGCTAAAAAATAAGGCAGATACTTTTTTTTTACACCACTGTGGATTCTTGTTAACTTAATTTTTTCAGAGTCACAAAGGACCAGAAAGCAGTGCAGGATTTAGGGTGGGGCTAATTGTGATTGACAAGCCTCCACTGTGTGGGCCTGAAGGCCCCTCCACTCATATAAAAATGGTGGCGGTCAAAGTGCCAAACAAACCAGATCCTTTATACCGTCTGTGCACCATCTGATAATCATCTGTTAAAGTTCAAGCAGTGAAAAAAGAATTATGACTTCATCGTATGACTGTGATTTATTCTGGAGTTTTTATGCCTTTATGGCAAAAGGCAAAATGTTATCTAATTGTTGTTTAAAGCAGTTTTATCATCATTAAAATTTTAACTCCTTTCATAAAATAAAAATGACAGACAAATTAAGATGCTCCATTTCTAATTGTGGATGATGGGATTTTATAGAGAGAAGAAGTTGTTTTGTTATAATCGGCCGCACGCTCGACCGCCCTGAATCAGCCACGGGCACGCTGTCAGAATCACGGAGCCGAGGTTGTAGTTTGAATCCAGAGTTACGTAAATTGAGGCCTGGGGCGGGGGAGCGGACGCAGATTAATGACACTGTAAATGTCACAGTGTGGTTAATGTTTGTGTTAGTGCTGCACACAGGCCACCAAACCACTGCATGCAGGCTCAACTACACAAACTATAATTATCAGCAAATGCCGCAGAGCCATCAGGTTATAAATGTAAACGAGTTCGATGCCAGGACGTCAGCTCCCTGCAGTTCTGTTCACCACATATGTTTGACAGTTATTGACATGTTTTGATTTGAATAGGTGTTTGAACCTGCTCTTAAACTTGAGTGTGAACCTGTTTTTAAGAGTATGAGACAGCAGATGGAATCAAGTCTGCAGCCAAGATTTTAAGAGGAAGAAGGAACATTTTTAAATACTGTGAGAAAGGTAAAATCCCACATGGGGCCCGAGGGTTACTGAAACTGGTCTACAAGTCATGATATTTTTCCAAAGCAGGAAGGAGGGACATCGTTTTAAAATGAGCGAGTATATTTGGAAACATAATTCTCAAACTTTTAGTTTAAGAAAGTGGATGACTTGTTGAACTTTCATGACTCTGATGGTATGGGAATTTTATAAAGTGAAGCCATCTGTTAAAGTAAAATAAAATAAATCAGGGTATATTTAGAAAGAGCTGCCTTTTCTGGGCTTTCCTGTGATTCTGGGACACTGTTTGGATTCTGAGGTGAGATATTTGCTGTTTTCTGATTCTTCACACCTTTGTGTAAAGTGATCATATTTTTAAAAAGGTAGGACAGCTTTTGAGAATGTAATTGAAATAGTGTCAGAACATCTTTGTGTAAATCATGACATTCAGCAAGGATGTGAGTGGGGAAAAGGAGGACGTAGGAGGTTTATTTGGTTTAATAAAGTGAAGAATAACATTTTGTCCATTCTTGTTCCCTTTAAAGATCTGTGTGAGGGTTCAGATTTAGATCCATTGTTAAGTTTAGGCTAACGTTAGGTTAACGCTTGGTCCCGGTTATTGGGTTAGGGAGGGTCCTCCTAATTACTGTAAATAAGTGTGAGTGTGTGTGTGTGTGAGACTAATCACATTGTGGGGACACTGACTGCTACAGTCTCAAAGTCAGGACTTTATTCAGTTTGCAAACTTTTAGGAAATAATTTAGGTCATATTGTCTTCACATAAGCAGACCTACCAGCATGAGTTTAATTTGTCTCTTCCAGGCCTCCGTACTCCCTCAGCTTCACTCCTGTGTGTCAGTGACAGTTTTTACATTTTATGAAGAGCCACTTTTGTTTTGTTTTTTATAAAAAAAACTTGGTCAAAATGTCCGAACACAGAAACCAGAACCCAGAGCCGGCCCAAGGCATAGGCGACATATGCGGCTGCATAGGGCCCCTCGACCGCCAGGGGGCCCCCAAGCTCACCTACATTTGTGATGAAACTTTATTCTTTTTTAACATGCTAGTGTCCTAAAGAAAGAAAAAACTATCCCACCTCTTCATATTTGTACAATTGTAAAAACACTAATTTAATGAGTAGGACACTTGCTGACTGACTGTGTGTGTCAGTGTGAATTCAGATAGTTTGGGCACGCATGCGCATCAGCAGTGCTCCAGGTGACCTGATGGTTCGTCAGTTTCGGTCATTTGTGGATGAAGCTATGAAACAGAAATGTGTCAGAAAGGAGCTGTCCCTGTGAGGGAGAGAGGAGGGACAGGAGAAGATTGGAGGAAGAAAAAGACAAAGGTATGTTTCCATGAGCAGTTACAATAGTTTAGTTTGTAACCAGCTCCAAACGTACTTAGCTATCGCTAGCTGGCTAAGTACGGTATTTATCATGTCACTGTGTCTGTCAAAAACATCCTGTCAGCCTGTGTCACCCTCCTTACTCTGTTACTAGATAATATACGTTTTGCTTGGATCTTGTCATCATGGTTGTGGGTTTTTATGACCCAGCGTTTATATTTTAGGGCATTCATTTTTCAATTTATATCGTTAATGTTACTGTTTGATTCCTGGTTTATTGTGTTTTTGCAGTTTCAAATTTTTGTCTTTTTCTGCTAATTGCTGGTTGGTTTCATTGTTTCTATCCTCAGGCTTCTTAGTTTTCTGAGTTCTGTTCTTGGCTGTTTTTTACTTTTGTCATGATCCTGGGCCAGTGAACCAATGCGCCTTGTTTGAGTTATGTTTTCAGTTCTGAGTTAGGATTTTAGGTTACTGTGATTTTGTTATAGTGTATCTGTTTTGTTCTCATGTCTTAGTCCTTTGTATCTTGTTGTGTGTAGTTTTGTTATGTTCTTCAGCTTGTGTTTCTTATAGTTCAGTTTCTCATTTGGGTGATTCTGTGTTTAGTTCTCTTCCCATTGTTTCCTTGTATTTAGGTTCCCTCTGTGTTAAGTTTTCATACGTGTCATGTTTAGTCACTTCCTGTTTTATTTTGACGACCTTGTGTTCATTGTGCCTCGTGTTTAGATTTACTTTCCCTTGTCTCGTTAGTGTATTTTGTTCACCTGTGTTGTCACCTGTTTCCCGTTTCCCTCATTATGTCTCTGTGTATTTAAGGTCTCTGTTGTTTAGGTCATTGTCGTGTCGTCAGTTAATCTTTGGTTTGGCCCGCTGTGTGCTTCATGTTTATGTCCATGCTTCAAGTTCATGTTTTCGTCTATGCTCCACGTTCTCGCTATGTTTAATTATTAAAGTTTTGATTATTAAGCTCCTCGCCCTACGAGTCTTGCACTGGCGTCCTCTACCTCGTTGGCCACAGCCCGAGCCATTACAACTTTCTATTTAATCCTTTTTCAGTTCTCTGGGTTCCCCTGTTGTTGGTTCTGTTTGGTGTTTCATTGTTTCTGGTTTGTTCTCCTGTTAAGTGGATTTAGTCCTGGTCTCTGTTCCCTGTGCTGTAGTTTAAGTCCTCCTCTTGTGTCTAGTTATGATCTTGTTGCTCTAGTGTAGGTGTTGTAGTCCCTCAGTGCTTCCCTGTGTTGTGTCAAGGCAGCATTTGTTTCCATGTCTACTTCCTGTTTTACTTTGTATCATGTTCAGTTTTACTCCTCTTGTCTTGTTCTGCTGTGCTCCCTGCTGTGTCCTCTCTCCATGATCACCTCAAGTGTGTATCATCTGTGTCCTCCTGTTCTTTGTCACATCGTCTCACTCAGGCAGCGTGTTTCCTGGTTCAGCTTTTCATACCTTGGTTTTATTCATGCATGTTCAGACATATCTGTGCATCTATGAGCTGTGGTGGTTTATCCTGGTTCAATCACTGTTCCTGTGGTGACAGTGTTTTGTTGTATTCACACTGTGGTCAGGTTGCATGGATAGACTATTGGACCTCACTTTTATGCCCCATTTGTGCTCTTGGAGTGCCACCATGCCATTTTGTATTATAGCAGCGTAATAACATTTACAGTACTGGGCCCAATTGTAGACCACTTGTGTTTGATATTATTCTATTGATGCTCAGCAATTCTGTATGCTGCATAACTATTATTTATATATTACAAATGGCTTATTTACTAGTCTGTAATTAGGTGCATTTGCACAGTTTTGCACAAATCTCCAGGTCAAACACCCTAATTTACATATTTCCTAAAAAGTCTATGCCCTCTAGATTGGATATGGAATGCATTCAACTATGTCATGGACATAGTTTTACAATGTGTATCATATTGAAATACATTGTTTTTCAGTGGGCTGAGACTGAAACAGCGATGCATCCCAAAAAGTTAATATTCAACTTCAACTTTTCCATATTAATAACGGTTAGGCTCAGGAGACAATGAAGCGGTATGAGTGGCGCCCCCCAAATCAAATTTCGCTTAGGGCCCCTTCAAGGCTCGGGCCGGCTCTGCCTGAACACCCATCACACAAATCCAGACAAAAACTAACAAAAAGAAATGAAGAAGAGGCTGTTCATCTTCATCTCTCACACAACTGCAGGAAACCTCACAAAGTGCATTCTGGGTAAACTTTCAGGGTCACATCAAAAACAAGGAAAACGGAGCAGTTTAAAAATGATCATCACTTGGATAAAAGTGTGGGCCGGTGTCACGACACCAAAGAAGCGTTTCAGGTTCAGCTCATCTCAACAATCCTCTGAACTCTGACAGATGCGGCCACAGCACCTCACTGATGATTAAAAATACTACAAAAAAGCACAAATCAATCAGCAACATAAGCCACAATCCTCTGAAGACGTGATATATAATCATATTTTTACACTGACTCTCACTCAGGGAATCTGTGAGTGGTGCAGCTATAGAAGAATGTGGTTTCTCTGATTTACATAAGACAGTAAAATTCAGATTGAGGAATGATGCCCAGAGGCTTGATGGCAGGAAGTAGAGGTTCTTGTGGTGTGAGGCATGAAGCAGCCTGCAGAGCTGCTGCAGCTGCTGCCAAAGCCCTCCGAGCGGGTTTCTAAATAAAGTGTGAATGAAGAGAAAGAACCGTGATGCACCATGAACTCTGAGGGAAACCACCAAGGTCCAGCAGGGGGCAGCACAGCCCTTCACCTGGGTCTGTGTGACACCAGCTGCTGGACTCACCTGACTGAGTCCCTCAGGTTTTATTTTCATTTCTTTTATTATTGTTTTATATTGTTTATATATTGTTTCGTATTCCGTTCAGGTCTGCAGCCGGTACAATAAAGACACACACTCTGAGTTTTTATCTGGACTCATGTTTTATTTTCAGCACCCATGGAGGAAACGCTGATCCTGATTGGCTGTCGGCAGTGGCTCAGGAGGAGGTCACGATGGAGGAGGTCTTGGAGGAGGAGGAGACCACCTTCCCATCAACCACCTCCTCCACCACTGTCACCACCCGCTTGGTTGTGGTGCTCGTGGAGGATGTGGTGCTGGTGCTGGTGCTGTGGACCAATCAGAGGAGAGCACAGGTCAGCGTCTGCATCACCCTGCTTTAGTTTTACTCGTGAAAGTGTGAGTCTCACCTGCTGGCGGTCTCTCCGTCCAGCAGCCTCCTGTACTCGGCGATCTCCATCTCCAGCCTGGTCTTGATGTCCAGCAGCACCTGGTACTCGTGCCCCTGCCGCTCGAGGTCGGCCCTAAGCTGTGTCAACTGCTCCTCCAGCGACCTCACCTGCAGGACGAGAGAGTCGCAGGTGAAACCAAAGAGCAGCGACACTCGGGTAAGTCTCATGACCTCAGAACAAACCGTGTCTCACCTGCATCTGGTACCCTGAGAGCTGCACGGAGTAGCGGTTCTGTGTCTCAGCCAGAGTCGCCTCCAGGGATGCTTTCTGCAGAGGAACGCAGACCGCAGTCAGACACTGTTTGCATTCATTTTTAGCTGTTTTACAGGAACATTTTTTTTCTACAGCCTAGGTTTTATTTTTATTTCAGGAACAGAGGTCATTTTTCTCCAGTTTAGTTTTGGCTCGTGTGTTTGAAGACAGGAAAGGAAACATCTGGACTTCATGCAGCTGTTTGCTGCCTCACACCGTTCAGGCCACACAGTCACATTTCAGCTCGTCTCACTTCGACTGTTAGATAGAGAAACTCTTGAAATCGAATCTCATCAGCTTCGACCTCCTCACAGGTGAGTGATGGAGATCAGGTGATGCTCACCATGCCCAACATGGACTGCAGCTCGATCTCCAGAGACTGCAGCGTGCGCTTCACCTCGGTGACCTCTGACCTGGATGTCTGCAGCGAGGTGGTCTGAGTGATCACCTCTTTGTTCAGAGCCTCTGTCTGCATGGGAAACACACACACACACACACACACACACACACACACACACACACACACACACACACACACACACACACACACAGGTTAATACAGGGAAAAGAGACCTCTGCGCTCACAGGAAGTGATGTCACAGCACTCTGTACCTTGCTCTGGAACCAGGACTGGAGCTCCTTCTGGCTTTTGGCAGCGATGCCCTCGTAGTGCTCTCGGATCTCAGCCATGACCTTGGTGAGGTCCTGCTGAGGAGCAGCGTCCACCTCCACGTGGACCTGACCGCTCATCTGTGTCCGCATGGCCAGCAGCTCCTACAAACAAACAAACAAACAAACAAACAAATGATCTGTTTACAAAGTTCAAATCTTCTTTTATTAGTCTGACACCTCGATCATTCATCAGGAACTTATGAACTAACATCAGATTCAGATACTGGAGTTGGACTAAAGAGAAGTGTTTCAGCCACTAAAAAAATGAAATCTACCTATTTAAGTGTTTCTGTTATTTATTTTTGCATCACAAACCCTGAACTGCGGCAGATCTCATCCACCAGACTTCATTTTACCTTCATTTGTTTTTTTTTAACTCTGCGTTTGGTGGCAAAGGCCCCGTGACTCCCATATTCTGTGAGCTGAAACTCATGTGGAGACTTAAATTGAAATAGAAAATCTTCACGATGTGTTTGCTGTCGTTCAGAACCTGCTCACCTCCTCGTGGTTCTTCTTGAGGAAGATCAGCTCCTCCTTCAGGCCCTCGACCTGCATCTCCAGGTCGCTCTTAGCCAGAGTCAGCTCATCCAGGACCCTCTTGAGCCCGATGATGTCGGCCTCCACCGACTGACGCATGGCGAGCTCGTTCTCATACCTGAGGAAGAGGAGGGATCGCAGGTTCAGTGATTTTAATGTTTCAAACACGTCAGCAGGTGAGGATCACCTGGTGTTCAAACATCCTAATATTGATGAACATTCTCCCAGTATTAACAGGAGGTCCCGCTCTTGTACATGTTGGTTCACTGTGCTTTGTTTCAAATGTCCACTATAAAAAATGATCTTCAAAACCTGCAGATTCTCTGAAAGGACGTCTGATCAGAGCCACAAATGTCCCTGACATCCCGCTGATCTGCTGCTGCTTGTTGGAGAGATGCTTCATCAGAAGCTGATTTCTGACATGTCTCATCAAAGTCCCCCCCCCCATCAGTGCCCCCCCATCAATGCCCTGAAGTCCAGAACCCTAACTGTTTCATATTAGCAGCATTTGGTGACAGTGGGCAGGAAGAAATTCCTTTTATCTGAGGGCTGTTGCCCCAACATTAGCGTTTGGCTGCTGCCATGTTGTATTTGAGTGCTAAGTCATGTGCTAATGTTAGGGAGCTTGTTATCAGCCTCCAAATAAAATCCTAGAATTTCATTCAGCAGAGCTGAGCTCAGCCTTCCTGCACAGCCTGTAAACAAGTTTTAACATGGGGACTGACTCACTGCTGGAGCCTCTGCTGGACACCAGAGGAACTGCAGCTTCTGGCAGTTCACTTATTTTGGCTTCCTTATTTCAGCTCCATGATGAGCCTACAGTAAAATTCCTGCACACTCACTTTGTCCTGAAGTCGTCTGCAGCCAGGTGGGCGTTGTCGAGGCTCAGGTGGATGGCTCCATTCACTTTGGTCGCAGCCTGAATCTGGAGGCAAACAAACATCAAAACTTTATTGATTCTCAGCTGTCCATAAAGAGCAAAATCAAGCCAAACTTTTCCACCGGCAGCGCTCCAGTCAGCATAATTATAATTCAGTCACAAAGTCCACTAAGATGCTTTTACTTCTGTAATCAAACATGGACTGCAGGCCTTTTATTTTGAAAAATGTTTCTCTTTCAGGAAAAAAAACACGAGTTTGTGCTTCCAAAATAGGATGAAATGAGCAGTCAGCAGGCGTGTGGCAGTAAAGATTCGCTCCTTCGCTTTTCTAACACATCTTTATTACATTTTCTAAATATTCAGGTAAACATAAAAGCCTCTCCCAGCCCTGATCTCTGCCACGCCCCCTGCTGGAACAGGGAACAGGGGAAAAGAAAACTTAATCTTCTGCTCTGTTCCTGTCTCTGACTGAGGTGTAATACTTTATTACTTAGTTATAAGTAATAAAGTCTTTATTAATTAACAATAATAATAATAATCCATCCATCCATCCATTCACTTCTGCACATCCTGTTAAGGGTCGCGGGGGGGCTGGAGCCTATCCCAGCTGTCATAGGGCGAGAGGCAGGGTACACCCTGAACAGGTCGCCAGCCTGTTGCAGGGCCAACACAGAGGGACAGACGACCTTTCACACTCACATTCATGCTCTCATTCACACCTATGGGCAATTTAGATTAGCCAATTAACCTAACCCCAGTAAGTGCATGTCTTTGGGATGTGGGAGGAAACCGGAGTACCCGGAGGAAACCCACGCAAGCACGGGGAGAACATGCAAACTCCACACAGAGAGAGGGAGAGGCCTGGGCCAAGGTGGAATCGAACCCAGGCCTTCCAGATGGTATTCTAACTGTGAGGCAGCAGTGCTAACCACTGCACCACCGTGCTGCCCTAATAATAATTTATAATAATAATAATAATAATAACAATTATTATTATTATTGTGTTTTTTTCCTGCTCAGAATCAGGTCCACTTTTATTAAAGTCTCTGTGTTTCCTTCTTTAGCTGAAGTCGGCTTTCACAAACATTTCATTCTTGTTACTTAAAACCCACTTTATTAAACTGGTTACAGCACAATCTTGAGTGTGTGTGTGTGTGTGTGTGTGTGGTGGTGGGGTTGGGGGCTCCTCCCTCTGTGCTGTGCTCATAAATCTGAGACTTCCTCCATAATTTTACATTAGTTTTAATAGGACATCATTAGCAGCGGTTACATGTGCTGACCTCCGTCCTTTAAGGTTTGTTATCGTGCCTCAGTTTACACCCTGCAGTCTTCTGGTACTTGAAGACACCTCTCCGGTCTAATGGGGGATTTGCTGTGGAGCTTTCTGTGATCACAGACAGGGCGAGGTGCTGGGCACAGCCTTTTATTCCTCTTCCATCTACAACAAGCCACTTCCTGTGATCTTAATGTGAGGAAGAATCGAGGTTCGCTGTGTGAAGCGTTTGATGACTTCATCTATCATGTGATGAAGTCATCAAAGGACAGATCAGCAGAAAGTTGCAGATCCAGGATTCATTCAAAATCCAGTAGAATTGCCTGAGGATCATAACCAGGAAACTCCTGAGATACTCATACTAAAACAACCTGTAAGTGCAGTCTGTGAGAACATCAGGAGAAAGAAAGAGTCAGAGTTAAACCCTAACCTGTGTGTAGCCTACAGAGGGCTCTAAAAAGAAAAAGCAGAGGCCACTCGTGTGTGGAAAAGCTTAAATAAAGTTGTGCAGAAGGAACAAATTATGAAGCTCATGATTCAAAGGAAAAAGCTCCTTCATAACAACATAAACAGGAAACAGGAACGACTCGGCCGTCAGAGGGAGGATGAGGAGAGCTTTTACCTTCGCAGTGATGTCGCTGATGGTGACGAAGAAGGCGCTGTAGTCTCGGGTGGCCGGGCCGACCTTGCTGTCCACAAACTGCCTGATCTTCAGCTCCAGCTCGGCGTTGGATTTCTCCAGCTTGCGCACCTTCTCCAGGTAGGAGGCCAGGCGGTCGTTCAGGTTCTGCATGGTGAACTTCTCGTTGCCGATCAGACTTTCATCCATGCCGGACATGCTGTAGCTGATGGAGGACGAGTAAGCACCGCCGTGGCTGGCACCAAGCCCTCCACCCATGGAGGAGGAGGAGGAGATGCGCACTCCGGAGCCTCCGGCCCCACCGTACACACTGCCGGACCTCATGGAGGTGCCCCCCACGGAGGACCTGAGGGAGTGCGAGTAAGAGCGGGTGAAAGAGGACATGGTGGATGCTGCGTTCCTGCTGTGGCTGGAGGCGACAGAGAGAGCAGAGTGAGGAGCTGAAGAACTGCTCAACTTTTATAGTCCCTGCAGCCTAAGAGCTGTCAATCAAACAGCAGGTGAGGCAGGTGAGGGCTGAGCAGGGTGCGGCAGGGAGGGGAGAGTCAGGGAAAAATGTAACCTTCAAACATGTTTATGCTTATCAGCTCTTCAGCCTGACCTTTAAAGCTTAAACCACTAAAATCAACCTCATTCAGTCACAGTGACTCATTAAAGGCCAATCAAAACCCAGCGGGCACGCTCGCTCTCCTGCAGGCTGATCGAAAACAAGAGTCAGACTTTAACCCTGTTTCTACTGTGGACGTTAAGATAAAGACCCCACAGTAAGATTTCATTTACAAGAATTTGTTGGAAATATTTGACCGCTGAGCATTTTTGGGGCACTCAAAGACTCAGAAACACGCCTGACACGTCATCAGGTGTGAGCACACCTGTGCAGTCAGTGCAGGTCAACCAAACATGGAGCTGAAACTCACAGAAACAACAGGAAATCCAAATTATTTAAAGGTAAAACATCTTTTTAAAGCTGTACATTGAAAATGCAGCTATTGTATTAAACACATAATTATTCAAATGAGCTGTTTTTGCTGCTGATGGTTACATAAAGACTGTGGCTGTCACAGGTGTTTGTCAGCTGCTTTTCTCTGGAATCTGTGCCTGAATCCTTTAATCCCCGTCCTTTTCACCTGCTCATTATTTTTAATGTCATGTTTATGACCACCCCTCCCCGTTCCTTTGTGAACCCACACCCAGCTCACAGCGTCCTGTCTTTCATCACTGGGGCTCGGAGCCAATCACACCCTCATCAGACCTGCAAACATCCCCACAGCAGAGCAGGACTCTAAAATCACACTTATTTACTGCCATCAGTGAATGCAGCCTAACCTGTTTCTACACCCCCGCTGACCTCTCACTCTTCCTGCTTTCTCTCTGTTTGACTTTCACTGCATGACAGGCTGACAGGCATCACTCACCTCCACCTGCTCTGCAGGACGAGCCGCTCTCTGATGGACGCCTCGTTTTCTTTCTAAGGTGAAACTAAATTGAGGGTCCAAAGCTGACGTGCTGCACTTTGTTTGAACCCTGCGCTGATATCTGTGTCTGATATCAGCGCAGTGTGATATCACATCTTATCACTGATATCACTAATGCAGAAAAACTGATACATAATACAAGTTACATATAATTAGAATCATTTGCAGTTCACGGATTTGCAACATTAATCAAATTTCACATGGACATGAACCCCAAACCTGTAACACTTAAAGTATAAATAAAAACAGAAGGCGATGATTTATTAGTCTCATAAACTCAGATTTTGTTCACAGAAACGTGTTAGACTGAGAAAATGTTCCATTCTAAGAAATTCAGTAATTGGTGGCAGCGGAGTGTCTGATAGGATGGAGTAACAAAAGGCTGGAACAATAAGAGCTGCTAAAAATAAAGCTGGAGGACCATTTATCAGCTCATCAGTTTGTTGGGCAGCATGTCTGTGACATGATTGAGAGGCAGAGCTTCACCAACCTGCAAAATACTGCATCTACAAACTGTGGAACAGTCTCAGAATAATGTTCCACAATGTCAACATCTCATCATCGACAGTAATAACATCATCATGAGAATCTGGATGAATGTGCATGTGCAATTCAATTCAATTCAATTCAATTCAATTTTATTTATATAGCACCAAATCACAACAAACTGTCGCCTCAAGGCGCTTTGTATTGTGGGTAAAGACCCTACAATAATACAGAGAAAACCCAACAGTCAAAACGACCCCCTATGAGCAGCACTTGGTGACAGTGGGAAGGAAAAACTCCCTTTAACAGGAAGAAACCTCCATCAGAACCAGGCTCAGGGAGGGGGGGTCATCTGCTGAGGGGGGAGACAGAGATTAATAATAACTAATGATTAAATGCAGAGTGGAGTATAAACAAAGTAAATAAGGTGAATGAGAAACAGTGCATCATGGGAACCCCCCAGCAGCCTAGGCCTATAGATTAGATTAGATTAGATTAGATTCAACTTTATTGTCATTACACATGTACAATACAAGGCAACGAAATGTAGTTTAGCATCTAACCAGTAGTGCAATAAGCAATAGTTAAACAGTAATCGAATATAATGAATATGCTTGTGAGTATATTAATGTGAATATATTAGAGGTATTATAGACATACAGTTAAAATATAAAGGTGCTATACATATGTATGAAAGAATTTATCAATTTAAATCTCAATATGAGATGGATGTTTTTATGTCCGCATTTCAATACAAAATGTGCTAAATGAGTAAAACTATGAGAATATGCAATATACAATTATACAGTGATGTACCATGTAACAAGTGATGTAAATAAATGTGGTACAGTCAATGTCCAGGATGTAAGTGAATGTTAATGGTGGACAGAGTTCAGTAAGGAGACAGCTCTGGGGAAAAAGCTGTTCTTCAGTCTGGTCGTCCTGGTCCGTAGGCTTCTAAAGCGCCTGCCAGAGGGCAGAGTGACAAAAAGTCTATGAGCAGGGTGATAGGGGTCTTTAAGAATACTGCGAGCACGCCGCAGACAACGCTTCGTCTGGATGTCCTCAACTGATGGAAGTGAAGTCCCTGTGATCTTCTGGGCCGTTTTCACTACTCGCTGTAGAGTTTTGCGGTCTGCGACAGTGCAGTTTCCATACCAGACTGTAATACAGCTGGTCAGGATACTTTCTATTTCTATAGCAGCATAACTAAGGGAGGGTTCAGGGTCACCTGATCCAGCCCTAACTATAAGCTTTATCATAAAGGAAAGTTTTAAGCCTAATCTTAAAAATAGAGAGGGTGTCTGTCTCCTGAATCCAAGCTGGAAGCTGGTTCCACAGAAGAGGGGCCTGAAAGCTGAAGGCTCTGCCTCCCATTCTACTCTTAAGTATCCTAGGAACCACAAGTAAGCCAGCAGTCTGAGAGTGAAGTGCTCTGTTGGGGTGATATGGTACTATGAGGTCTTTGAGATAAGATGGGGCCTGATTATTCAAGACCTTGTAGGTGAGGAGAAGGATTTTAAATTCTATTCTGTATTTAACAGGGAGCCAATGAAGAGAAGCCAATATGGGAGAAATCTGCTCTCTCTTTCTAGTCCCTGTCAGTACTCTAGCTGCAGCATTTTGGATCAGCTGAAGGCTTTTCAGGGAGCTTTTAGGACAGCCTGATAATAATGAATTACAATAGTCCAGCCTAGAAGTAATAAATGCATGAATGAGCTTTTCAGCATCACTCTGAGAAAGGATGTTTCTAATTTTAGAAATATTGCGCAAATGCAAAAAAGCGGTCCTACATATTTGTTTAATATGTGCATTGAAGGACATATCCTGGTCAAAAATGACTCCAAGATTTCTCACAGTGTTACTGGAGGCCAAAGTAATGCCATCCAGAGTAAGTATCTGGTTAGACACCATGTTTCTAAGATTTGTGGGGCCGAGAACAAGAATTTCAGTTTGATCTGAATTTAGAAGCAGGAAATTAGAGGCATTCCAGGCCTTAATGTCTTTAAGACATTCCTGCAGTTTAACTAATTGATGTGTGTCATCTGGCTTCATTGATAGGTAAAGCTGAGTATCATCTGCATAACAATGAAAATTGATGCAGTGCTTTCTAATAATACTGCCTAAGGGAAGCATGTATAATGTAAATAAAATTGGTCCTAGCACAGAACCCTGTGGAACTCCATAATTAACCTTAGTGTGTGAAGAAGACTCCCCATTTACATGAACAAATTGGAGTCTATGAGATAAATATGATTCAAACCACTGCAGTGCAGTACCTTTAATACCTATAGCAAGCTCTAATCTCTGTAATAAAATGTTATGGTCAACAGTATCAAAGCTGCACTGAGGTCCAACAGGACAAGAACAGAGATGAGTCCACTGTCAGAGGCTGTAAGAAGATCATTGGTAACCTTCACTAATGCTGTTTCTGTACTGTGATGAATTCTGAAACCTGACTGAAACTCTTCAAATAAACCGTTCCTCTGCAGATGATCAGTTAGCTGTTTTACAACTACTCTTTCAAGGATCTTTGAGAGAAAAGGAAGGTTGGAGATTGGCCTATAATTAGCTAAGACACCTGGGTGAAGTGATGGCTTTTTAAGTAGAGGTTTAATTACAGCCACCTTGAAGGCCTGTGGTACATAGCCAACTAATAAAGACAGATTGATCATTTTTAAGATTGAAGCATCAATAATTGGAAAGACTTCTTTGAACAGTCTAGTAGGAATGGGATCTAACAAACATGTTTCTGGTTTGGAGGAAGTAACTATTGAAGTTAACTCTGAAAGATCAACTGGAGCAAAAGAGTCTAAACAAATACCAGTAGTGCTTGAAAGCAGCCGAACATGAAGAATAATCTTTGAGATGGTTATGAATAATTTTTTCTCGAATGTCTAAAATTTTATTTGTAAAGAAATCCATGAAGTCACTACTAGTTAACGTGAAAGGAATACTCGGCTCTACAGAGCTCTGACTCTTTGTCAGCCTGGCTACAGTGCTGAAAACAAACCTGGGGTTGTTCTTATTTTCTTCAATTAATGATGAATAGTAAGATGTCCTAGCTTTACGGAGGGCTTTTTTATAGAGCAACAAACTCTTTTTCCAGGCTAAATGAGCATCTTCTAATTTAGAGAGACGCCATTCCCTCTCCAGCTTACAGGTTATCTGCTTTAAGCTGTGCGTTTGTGAATTATACCACGGAGTCAGGCACTTCTGATTTGAAGCTTTCCTTTTCAGAGGAGCCACAGTATCCAAAGTTATACGCAATGAGGATGTAAAACTATTGACGAGATAATCGACCTCACTGGGAGCAGAGTTTAGGTAGCTGCTCTGCACTGTGTTGGCACTGAAGAGCATAATAATGAAGGAATTAGATCCTTAAACTTAGTTACAGCACTTTCAGAAAGACTTCTACTGTAATAAAACTTATTCCCCACTGCTGTGTAATCCATTAAAGTAAATGTAAATGTTACTAAGAAATGATCAGACAGGAGGGGGCTTTCAGGGAATACTGTTAGGTCTTCAGTTTCTATGCCATATGTTAGGACAAGATCCAGAGTATGATTAAAGTGGTGGGTGGGCTCCTTTACATTTTGAGAGAAGCCAATTGAATCTAACAATAGATTAAATGCAGTGTTGAGGCTGTCATTCTCAGCATCTACATGGATGTTAAAATCACCCACTATAATGATTTTATCTGAACTGAGCACTAAATCAGATAAAAAGTCTGAGAAATCAGACAGAAACTCTGAGTAAGGACCAGGTGGACGATAGTTAATAACAAATAAAACAGGTTTTTGATTTTCCCAATTAGGATGGACAAGACTAAGGGTCAGGCTTTCAAAAGAATTAAAACTTTGTCTGGGTCTGTGATTAATTAATAAGCTGGAACGAGGTTGTGACCCTGTGATCTTCAGGCAGCTCGGAGTCCGTCTGAGATCTCTGCATGGACTCAGGAACACTTCAGGAACCTCTGAGCTCAGCTCAGCGTGCCATCCACACATGCAGGTTAAAGAAGAAGAAGCAGCCACATGTAATGGTAATGGTAAATGGACTAGTTCTTATATAGCGCTTTTCTACTCAGTATGAGCACTCAAAGCGCTTATACAACCTGTTTGCATTCACCCATGCACTCCCATTCATACAAGCACTTCCATTTTTATGAAGCTAAGTGCTTTTAATTAACTAACATTCACTCACATTCATACTCCGACAGAACGGTCGGAGAGCAACTTGGGGTTAAGTATCTTGCCCAAGGATACATTGGCATGTAGCCCGGAGTAGCCAGGATTCGAACCGCTGACCTTCCGATCAGTAGGTGACCTGCTCTACCTACTGAGCTACAGCCACCCCCGATGGCACAGCCACATGTGAACCTGATCCAGAATCAGTGCTCTCTGAGCCAAAGCTCTTTAAATTGGACCGAGGCAAAGCAGAAACTGATCTGAGGTCAGAAGGATCCAAACATGGACTAAAGAGCAGAGGGAACATCTGGCTGTTCTCAGCTCAGGTCAAAGTCTGATACTCTGATGGTGTATCAGAAGAACTGGCAGCTGGCACATCTGGAGTGGCTCCATCAGAGCTGAAAGGTGTCTCCCATCCAGAGACTCTCCTTCAGGAAGGCCTTCATCTTTCAGCAGGACGATGCCGAACTGCATCCTGCAGCTATTCCAGCAGCACGGCTTCATAGCAGAAGAGTCCAGGTGCTGAACCGGCCTGCAGTCCTGACCAGCTGAGAACATCTGGAGCATCAGGAAACCAAAAACAGGACAAAGCACTGCTGAGCAGCTGGAAGCCTCTATCAGACAGAACGGGACAACATTCCCAAAGTCCAGCAGCTGCTCTCCTCAGTTCCAGATGTTTACATACTGATGTTAAAGCAGAGGATGCTGCACAGCTGGAAACACGGACCTGTGACAGCTGTAGAGACGTGATGCTGCCATCAAATATAAAATGAGCTAATTTTTTATAATATTTGACTATAGTACAGTTTTTCAGCCTTTCTGATGCATTTCCTGCCTTGAGTGGGTGAGTGTGAACACATCAGTGCCAGAACTCATTTCCAGCTAAGCTCACCTGAAAAACAGTGATTTGTCAGGAGTGACAGGTGTGTAGGCTGTTAAACCCTGTAAAGGAATGCACACACCTGAGTTAAACCTCAATGTCACACCTGCAAACATGCAGATAACAATCTGAATCCTGCAGTACTGAAAAATATTCCTGTGGTAATCATGTTCTGATGTTCTGTTTCTGCAGAGCTGCAATAACAATCAGGACTGATAATCAAAGCATCAATATAAGGACTCACAAATGTCAGCAAATTCCTGGAGGGAGACTGCTGGAACTGTCAGGATGGAGAAAGTGAAAAAACAGGGACAAATATGTTTGCAGCCCAAAACCTGAGCACAAAGAGTGAGGACCAAAAAAGTCCCCGCATATAAAACACCAGCACATGCTAACTAAAACTAAAACTAAGCATTAAACAAAAAAAAAAAAAAAAAAAAGAGCAAAACCGCTGAAAAAGAACTAAAACTAAACTACACTGCTCAGAAAAATTAAGGGAACACTTAAACAACACAATATAACTCCAAGTAAATCAAACTTCCATGAAATCAAACTGTCCACTTAGGAAGCAACACTGATTGACATTCAATTTCACAATCAGTTAGCAAGACACACTCAATAAAGGAGTGGTTCTGCAGGTGGGGACCACAGACCACTTCTCAGTACCTATGCTTTCTGGCTGATGTTTTGGTCACTTTTGAATGTTGGTGGTGCTTTCACACTTGTGGTAGCATGAGACGGACTCTACAACCCACACAAGTGGCTCAGGTAGTGCAGCTCATCCAGGATGGCACATCAATGCAAGCTGTGGCAAGAAGGTTTGCTGTGTCTGTCAGCGTAGTGTCCAGAGGCTGGAGGCGCTACCAGGAGACAGGCCAGTACACCAGGAGACGTGGAGGAGGCCGTAGGAGGGCAACAACCCAGCACCAGGACCGCTACCTCCACCTTTGTGCAAGGAGGAACAGGAGGAGCACTGCCAGAGCCCTGCAAAATGACCTCCAGCAGGCCACAAATGTGCATGTGTCTGCAAAACGGTTAGAAACTGACTCCATGAGGATGGTATGAGGGCCCGATGTCCACAGATGGGGGTTGTGCTCACAGCCCAACACCATGCAGGACGCTTGGCATTTGCCAGAGAACACCAGGATTGGCAAATTTGCCACTGGTTCCCTGTGCTCTTCACAGATGAAAGCAGGTTCACACTGAGCACATGTGACAGACGTGACAGAGTCTGGAAACGCCGTGGAGAGCGATCTGCTGCCTGCAACATCCTTCAGCATGACCGGTTTGGCAGTGGGTCAGTAATGGTGTGGGGTGGCATTTCTTTGGATGGCCGCACAGCCCTCCATGTGCTCGCCAGAGGTAGCATGACTGCCATTAGGTACCGAGATGAGATCCTCAGACCCCTTGTGAGACCATATGCTGGTGCGGTTGGCCCTGGGTTCCTCCTAATGCAGGACAATGCTAGACCTCATGTGGCTGGAGTGTGTCAGCAGTTCCTGCAAGATGAAGGCATTGAAGCTATGGACTGGCCCACCCGTTCCCCAGACCTGAATCCGATTGAGCACATCTGGGACATCATGTCTCGCTCCATCCACCAACGTCACGTTGCACCACAGATTGTCCAGGGGTTGGCAGATACTTTAGTCCAGGTCTGGGAGGAGATCCCTCAGGAGACCATCCACCACCTCATCAGGAGCATGCCCAGGAGTTGTAGGGAGGTCATACAGGCACGTGGAGGCCACGCACAATACTGAGCCTCATTTTGACTTGTTTTAAGGACATTACATCAAAGTTGGATCAGCCTGTAGTGTGTTTTTCCACTTTAATTTTGTGTGTGACTCCAAATCCAGGCCTCCATTGGTTAATAAATTTGATTTCCATTGATGATTTTTGTGTGATTTTTGTTGTCAGCACATTCAACTTTGTACAGAACAAAGTATTCAATGAGAATATTTCATTCATTCAGATCTAGGATGTGTTATTTGAGTGTTCCCTTGATTTTTTTTGAGCAGTGTATAATGTCAGATCCTAAACTATAAACCCTGAAGGAAACAAAGAAGAATATTGATGAATACGTTCTGTTCTCAGCTGTGTTTCACTTTAATGACCTCGGGGTTCTTTGTAGAACTCGTGGACTCGCACAGGCATCAAAAAGCCTCAAACAGCACGTTGATAATAACTGACATGAAACCTTTGAGCCGGTTTCTGTTGGACACTCTCCAGCATTGTAAACCAGAACTGAACAAACCAGGTTATTTACTGTGCTCAGCTGCAGCTCTGAGGATCGGCGGTGTGATCGTGTCCTGCAGGGACACACGAGTGTTTTTGTTGAACAGAATATTTGTTATTAGTTCAGTTTTAGTAGTTCAGCCATCATTTTCATAACTCGTTACAGGAGCTCAGTGCTAACGTCATGCTCTGACTGCAGCCTGTCAGACAGGTGAGGATCACCCTACCTGATCTCGCACAGCAGAAAGGAAGCACCGTGTTACACATTAAAGTCACACTATTGGTTCTCAAAGCACTTTGTAATATTTTCCACAAAACTGAAATGAACGAAGCTGCAGAAATCCACAAAGGCTGAACGAGAAGCATTTCCTCTACTCTGCAGAGGACATCTCACTCAGATCAGTGTGATTGATGGAGAGTATCTGCTGGGGACCAATCAGAGTTGAGATCACCCGAAAGGAGAGCTTCTGAAGGCAAGACTCAGGTGCCTCCTTTGAGGTGGATCCAATATGGCTTCCAGTGCAGCTGGCTGCTTTGACCCAACATGGATCCGCTGCTGAACTGACAGCCAAGAGAAGGCCGAGCTGATCTAACAGCTCAGGCCCCGTTTACACGAGGACGGAGGGAAAATGATACGATTTGGAAACAGAGTGGACGCTCCGGCCTCCGTCTCTGTGTAAACACACCAATACGATGCTTTTTGGAAACGGGGGACTTGCACATGTGCACTATGGTTGTGACCGACAGTTTTCTGCGCTAATAGATTAACAACAATCGCAATGGCGGATTCACGAGTGCTGCTTGTGCTGCTCAGTCTTTTGAACTTAACCTAAACTTTAACTTAAATATCTGCATACTTCAGGTGGCACGATTCCCAGGCAGTATTTCCCTTTTTTTGCAGTTTTATAATTTAGTGTTGTGTGCAGCAGCAATCAAACCTCATCGTCAGTCCACACAAAGCTTCTCACATTGGCCATTTTTTAAATAATGAGCAAACACATAATAATAATGAACACACTGCCAGCTTGTGTCCTGGCAGTGGGAATAACATCGTTTTCATGGGGAGGCCGAAACACATTAAAAAGTAAACGGGGCCTCAGACCACAGCAGGAAGTTGACGTACCCACAGAGACAGCTGAGGGTCAGTTGTCTCACAGATATCTGAGGTCACCAAAGAGGGCAGCTCAGGAAAGCTGCAGGTTAATCAGTTTGATGATGCATTTGCAGAAACGCGCTCATGGGAGCAGGAAGTTCTTTGGGTGACCTGCCGAGCAGAGGTGTAGGTGCAGGTTTCACGTTTGTGTGGCAGCTCAGCTCAGAGAGAGCAGGCTGAAGAAGAGTCGGTGTGGTTTTCTGTGAGGTCAGCTGAAGCTGCTGGGACTGTGTGAGGTCCTGAAGACAGAGACTCAGGTGCAGCTCCAGGTCCACAGAGAACACAAACTGATGTCTGCGTGGGCCTGAACGATGTGTAGAAGAGCACAAATCCTCATTTACTATCAGATCCTGAGGCCTCTGTGTGCTGCAGGCTGTGTGAGGCTGGAGGTACACACCAAAGTCTGACACACTAACTGCTGCAGTACGACACATTTATACAGGATGTGAGGATCTGACAGAGAAAAGACCCTGCATGACAATCTGCTGAGGAAACATATGCAGAGATGTTTGAATTATGAACTTCAGCACTGCACTCACAGCTTTGATCCATCCACCCGTCACAGCTCCACCTCTCCTGTGCCGTGAGAGCAAAACTCCTACCAGGACACATGCAATAAGACCAGACTCCAGAATACCTGCTGCAGCTCTCAAAGCTGGGGCTGAAATCCCAACAGCAGCTTTCTGACACCAAAACGAGGGTTTTGATTTGGTGCAGAGTGTTAGCAAACCTGACTGTTATTTTTGCAGCTGAGCGCATTAAATATGTATTTGTAGGAGGTTCTCTTTCAGTATTTTACAAAGTGAGCGCTCTGCAGGGTTTTAGTCAGGAATCAGTCTGTAATGAAGTGGACAGTGGTTACAGACGATTGGTGGTTACAGACAGTCAGTGGTTACAGACGATTGGTGGTTACAGACAGTCAGTGGTTACAAACGATTGGTGGTTACAGACAGTCAGTGGTTACAGACGATTGGTGGTTACAGACGGTCAGTGGTTACAGACGGTCAGTGGTTACAGACGATTGGTGGTTACAGACAATTGGTGGTTACAGACAGTCAGTGGTTACAGACGATTGGTGGTTACAGACGGTCAGTGGTTACAGACGATCGGTGGTTACAGATGGTGAGGCCCGCTGGACACCACTCTGACCGCGCAGAGATTCATGGCTCACTGCTGAGGCCGAGGCTGCAGGCTGTGGTTCCTCCTGTGAGCAGCAGAGGGCAGCGTTTGCTGTGAGAAGACATGAGTAGATGTTTTCCTGTCCTCATGCAGAATGAGGCTCCTGCTTCACTGTCAGCCACGCTTCAGCTCAGGCCGGTGACTGCATCACAGTATTTCTCGTTTCTGTTGTCCTTTTTTGCTGCAGTTTTCCTCCTTACGTACGTGAAATGATGCAACAGTAACACAGTGACCAGATGTGAACAGCTAAATTGACCTGACAGCACCCTCTAATAATACAATAAGTAATACAACAAAATGGTCATAAACAGAAAAGGTCAGAATTATAAGATGAGTGTAGAAACTGATCTGGAGTCTGCTCAGCAGCAGGGCTCTGGTTGTTTCAGGCTGATTGAGGCTGAGCTGCTTCCTCCCTGCATGCTTTCCTGACCATTTTATTTTCCAAATCTCTGTTTTTGTTTTATTATCTCTTGTTTTAGACCTGAATGCTGCCCCCTGTTGGTTACTTTGCCTGTTGTTTGAGCTCTAATGTGAAGCAGATGAAAATGTTTTATTTTATGCGCTGTCAGGATTTCAGTTTGAGTGAAATAAAAGAAGACGAGACAAAAACTCAGTTCATGGATCTGGTCCAGATTTATTTTTTAATCAGCAGCTGGTAAGTCTGAGGCCGTGATCCTCAGCCAGAAACGGGTGGAGTGCCCTCCCCGGCTCCGGGACGAGTTCCTGCCCCAGGTGGAGGAGTTTAAGTATCTTCTTGTTCACGAGTGACGGGAGATCCACAGAGGGATCGGAGCTGCTTCTGCAGTGATGTGGACACTCTGCATTATTTTCACTTAGGTTGAAGCTGGTGTAGGTTTTTAATGGTTTTCATTTCTTCAGAAAAATCTTAATATTTTAATTTATTTAAGCAGGTAAAAGTCTCAGTGAGAGACGGGGCCCAGAGCGCAGCAAATACAACACGTGACAAACACACACATGCAAATAAAGGCTCATACGAAGGATGGAAAACAAAAATGTGTAAAACTACAGAAATATTGTATCTAAATAAAGGCGTGTTAGCTCATAGCTGTTATATGTGCTGATTTTTATGGTTTAGGCGCTCTGACGATGGATGGAAGAAGCTCCTCCCACAGGTTGTTGAAACGAGCTCAAATTCGTGATGAGGCCGAGCGACGTGCCGCTCACGAGGAAACGATCAGAAACTGATGTGATTCGTTCTTCAGTTGCCGGGTAGAATAGTCTGCAAAGTCTAATCCAAAGCTCGAGCCTGCAGCTCAGTTCATCATCATATTATTATTAATGACATCGTTGGTTCTCTGTATTATTGCAGTCTTACAGCACCTGCTGTGATTGGCTGCTGTTTAAATAAAATGTAACTCAATTTATTTTTTGTTATGGACGTTTTTGGTTGTTGAAAAATGTAAAAATATTGATCATCCTTTAAAGTGTCACCACTAGATGTCAGTGTTGACCACAGACTGTAGGATGAAGAGAGCTGGTGCGCAGGTTAAAGGTCACAGGGAGGAGTTCCTGGTCTCCTTTCTGTCCTCCATAGAGACCCACATGCTGGCTGAAGTGAAGCCTCTAAACTGTAAACGTGAGATTAAATGTTTGTTTGTCTGTGACCCTGTGACCTGTGACCTGCCTCTCCCCCTGTGACAGCAGGGACAGACTCCATCCTGAAAGCAGACATGGACACGACCTTGGAGAGTTCAAAGTGTGAAAATTCAGTGCTGTAGGTACCTGAACATCAGACCTGCTGCTGATGTTCAGAGCAGTTCTGCTGTACTGTGGCAGACCTCAGCCTGTCCATGAAGAACAGCTTCATGAATTCTGATGAGGCTTCAGTGAACAGCAGATGATCAGCCTGGAAGCAAAATGAAGGGCGGCTCAAGACTTTTGTCCAAACTTAACATTCAGCACAGCAGTACCTGCTCTGCAGCGACCGCTCACCTGCTGCATCTTAGATGGACTGCAGATGTCTGAATGCTGGTGGGCGGAGCAAGTTGGTGTGCTATTCTTTCCACAGTGATGAAGCACATCATCATCATCGTCATCATTTACACGCAGAGACAGATTCAGGTGTTTTCTGGGCTTCTGTTTCGTCTGTTACATCATCAGGTACACCTGACACACCTGTTTGCTGTTCACCTTCGTCCTCCTCCTCCTCTGCTCAAAGCCTTCCTGCTCCTCAAACATCATTGGAGCTCCTCCTGAAGTTACTGACACGCTCTCAGCAGCTGGCTTTGATGCCTAAAACATTTCATTAAGCAGTTTTTATAAATGACATTTTTACCTTTTACAAGTTTTTATGAACTTCAGAAGTTTTATTTTCTTCATGCAAGTGCAGAAAATACATTATTTCAGTTGTTTTAACATAAAATTCATGAACTGATAATAACCAACGGCTGTAAACCTGTGCTCTGATTGGCTAGTCCTGCTCAGCTGATCTCTGTCCTGATGAGGTTCTTTTTGTAACACTATGACCTGCATCATGTTTTTATGATGGTAGATCTGACCATAGTTTAAGGCAGTGCTTCTCAAATAGTGGGGCGCGCCCCCTTGGGGAGGGCGCGGTGCACTACTGGGGGTGGGCACGTCTAACCCCAGGGAACACGCTTTTTTTGCTGTACTAGAATAAAATGTAATTGCACATCCACAACAGTAGGAGGCAGTGGCGCTCTCATTGTCAGCGTGTGCGCAGTAAGTAATAGCTCTATGGTGCACGTGTTTTTTTGCCTGCTCACAGCCTAGAGCGGGTTCCACCATAGTCGTGGCGGAGAGTGGAGCTTTTCTTCTTCCTGGGGGGGCATAACAGAAAATAACTGAGAAGCACTGGTTTAAAGCATCACAGAGGTCACCGGCTGGTTTATGTGTTGCTGCTCAGATGAAACGACACACTGAAGTTCACAGGAAGTGGACCGAGTCTGGAGTCAGAGCATCAACAGCAACCACACATGCGCGCACATACACACACACACACACACACACACACACACAGAGCTACTATGATATGAAACCACACCTGAACAGACAATGTCAGAGTCTCACAGATCTTGCAGACACTTCGTGCTTCCACCTGCTGAGCTTCCTGCCCCCCCCATGCACTAATTCATGGTAAACGAGCCGTAACCAAGTACTGAGAAGCTTTTTGATTAGACTGAAATAGTCTCGTAATTGGAAGGCATCTGTTAGCATCATCACCAAGCTTGTTGTCTTCCAGGAGCGTTGCCTTCGCCAAATCCTAAAGATCCGCTACGTCGACCACCTTACCAACGAGGTCCTACAAAGTCCTACAAAGGAGTGGCACAGTCAAACTTCACAACATTGCTGCACGCCGAAGACTTCGACTAGCTAGCCACATTCTCCGTATGGACAACGCGCGGATCCCCAAGATGGCAATGCGGTGGCAGCATCCACGCACTAGAAGAGCACGTAAATGCCCTCGTAACATCTGGTGAAGGACACTCAACCAAGATCTAAAGGCATCGAATACGTCATGGGAAGAAGCAGAAGCCCTGGCGCAAGATTGAAAACAGTGGCATTCATTTGCCGCCTGACATGCTACATAGAGCTATAAGCTCAAAATTATATATAATCTTAATCATATTCTAATAATTGGAATATGCAGCAGCAGTCAGTGTGATCTAATGTCTGCATGCAGACTGTCACAGTTCAGCTGTGGATCTCAGGACCCAGAAACACCAAATAAACTCCAAATCCAGCTCGAAGGATTTCAGAGAGCTGGAAACGTTCACGGAGCTGGGAATACAAATACCGAGAATCTCAGGAAACAAAAAGCTAAAGAGGGAAGTGACAACAGGTGGAGAACACAGATTACAAGCCCTACCAAAATAAAACAGGAAGTGAGACACACCTGAACGATTAACGGAAAACGAGGCTGAGCAGAACTAAGACACACAGCGACAAGCCCAGAGATGAGTGACAAACACACAGACTGCTGGAAGATAGAATAAATGACATCATGGAAAATTTAAACAATATGACCTCCAGGAGCTCTGGGAGCGAGCACCGAGGAACAAAACCCGAAGGACTCAGAGGAAACTCCCAGAAACACAAAATCAGCAGTTTAATCTGATAAAAACTGCTTTAAATATTTAAACTTCCACAAACACGTTTTTAATCTGCTGGATCTCATCGTTCACCCGACGGTCTGTTAGTAACTCTGAATGCCGTCTTCTTCTTCTTTTGTTAATGTTGCAGAGCCGTGACTCAGTCCTGACACTCATCAGTGACTCACTGGTCTGCCAAACAAAGAGCTGCAGCGACCACGGATGCAGTCTTTACGACACCTCCAGCATGCGAAGGTTTTACCTGCAGACTGGAAGCACCTGCAGACACGCCCACTCCCACTATCTGCAAATACTGATGCAGCTGCAGTGGGTGGAAGTCGGGCTGATGGTCCTCACCGACAGAAACGTCGCCGCCCTGATGTTCGCTTTCCTGCTGTCAGTGAACCTGAAGAATACCGCTGAGCTTCATCAGAGCCACCGACCTGAGGAAGAGGAGGGTGGAGGCCTTCGACGGTGACGGCAGCTTCAGCTCGGTTCCACCTCTGACCCTTAATGTCAGCTGATTGTGTCTGAATAAAGTTTAGTTTCCTGGTTGTTCGGCTCTTCATGTGTTTTAAATCGTGCAGAGTTGGAATCGAGCTGAGTGCTGCTGTCAGTGTGACCTTTGACCTGAACTCCCCACACTGTTCACTGTGACCGCAGTGATGATGATGATGGTTTGTGTGTGTGTGGAGAACGTTGTCGTCCACGCAGAGGATCAATAAAGAAGAAAGTGTGACGCTGCCGTGTTTCTGCCGACATAAATTCCCAGGAAGCAGAAGTTCGGAGTTTCAGGTAGACTTCAGTGATTCCCGTCTGAGTCACGGCTACAGGCTGCGACCCTGAATGAACCTGTGATAGAAGCTACCTGCACTCAGGTGTTCCACTGCAGGACACTGAGCGGCAGGTTTTTTTTTTTTGTGTTTTGGCTGCTGCCATGTTGGTGTTTTGGAGCCAGAATCAAAGTCACATTAGAGGGTGGAGCTTCATGCAGGGAGGTCAGGATGAGACACCTGAGCTGCAGGAGCTGGGTGTAGATCACAGACTGTATATAAAAGATGGATGTACCTGCCATGACATCACCCACTGCTTTTGGACTAATCATTTTAAACCCTCAGTGTTAGCATTTGGTGCTGGAGCCAGAAATGACCATATTTGGACACATTATCAGTGACTGCATCACCATCCACCTGTCAAAGAGGCCACACCCCTAATAATGCAAACTTTATTTAACCAGGTGAATTATTGAAACCTCCTCCCTGTACAGCTGTTATGAAGGGGAAATTATCCACAGAGACCAAACAGTTTCTGTATCAGGCTGCTGGAAACTTTTAACATGGGGACTGACTCACTGTGGCGCCTCTGCTGGACACCAGAGGAACTGCAGGATGTGGATTAGATGATCTTTGTTGATTTTCATCCATTTAAATTAATTTAAGAATTATTCTTTTATCCACCTTTAAATAATTTTATACCCACTTAAACACTGTTTCAAATCAATAAGAGGAGGAAACGAGTTTCACAAAGACACACGGACACAGACACACACACACACACGTCAGTTCATCGGAAGACTTTTATTTCTGAGAACGTTCAGGAAGATTTTGGCTAATGTTTGTCGTCCTGCTGTATTTCCTTAGTTTCAGTGTTCACCTCTCCATCCTCAGTGAACTCTTTGGTGACGATCACCACTTTACGGGTGGTGGTGCTTTTGGAGGAGGGCAAACTGTGGGGAGCACAGACACACGAACAGACACACAAATCCAGTTAGCATTTCATCCTTTGAGAACAAGCTGAGCGTGATGCTGTGCAGAGCTTCATCTGGCACCATCCATGCTAACATTTTAAATCAGAGCGTTTCAACGCCACATGTGACCAAATCAAGAAAAGACGTCAGAATTTTTGATTCTTTAAACAAAGTTAATGTGAAACTGACTTTCAGTAACGTCACCTTTGCTGAAATTGATCAGAGTGAGTACATGTTTTTAATTTCTTTTAACCTTCGAGGATGTTTGAGGGTGCAGGATGACAGCAGCTCACCTCTCCGTTTCTCCGTCCAGCAGCCTCCTGTACTCGCTGATCTCCATCTCCAGCCTGGTTTTGATGTCCAGCAGCATCTGGTACTCTTGTTTCTGACGCTCCAGGTCGGCCCTCAGCTGTATGAGTTGGTCTTCAAGAGACATCACCTGCGCCTGGTAACCCGCCAGCATTTGGGCGTACCTGTTCTGGGTCTCGGCCAGAGTTCCATCCAGGGACTTTTTCTGCAGATGAGAAGAAAGAACGTTAGCAGATCTGCAGAACTGAGCTCTGAGCAAAGCGAGCGGGAAGCGGCCGAACCCACCATGCTGATCTGTGACTGGAGCTCGATCTCCAGACCTTGCAGCGTGCGTTTGAGCTCCGTGATCTCAAAGCGAGATGACTGAAGACCCTCCGTGCTCTCAGCCACCGTCTTATTGAGCTCCTCAGACTGAAAACACAAACCAGCTCATATTCAGAGGATGTTCTGCTGAGGTTTTATTTATCATAGTACTTATTAAATTGGTTTCATATGAATTTGTCTGTCACAAATGATCTGTAACGCTTCTTCATAAATACAAAAATAGTCCAGGTCAATGGTCTGACTGTCCCGTCAGGTGTGTTTGCCTAAACCGAGTCCATGTTCTCACCTTTGCCTGGAACCAGGTCTCCAGCTCTCTGCGGTTCTTGGCAGCAACGTTCTCGTAGTGGTCTCTGATTTGGGCCATCACCGCAGACAGGTCCTGCTGAGGCGCGGCGTCCACCTCCACGTTCACCTGACCGCTCATCTGGGAGCGCAGAGCGAGCAGTTCCTGTCGAGATGAAGGCGGAGTTTCACTTCAGATATCAGAGTATTTTGATTTTACATTCATAATCTGTGATATTAACTGATGACTCCAGTCTTCAAACTGGAAAACTAGAAAACCTTTTCAAGTCCTCTCAGAAGACTTTGAGATGTTTTTTCTGACCTCTGATTAGTTTTCATTCATTCAGCTGCATCGATTTCATTATCAGTTATGAAATCGATGCAGCTGATCTTCCTCATTGTCAGGTTGTGGTGTTACGCCCACCTCCTCGTGGTTCTTCTTGAGGAAGATCAGCTCCTCCTTCAGGCCCTCGATCTGCATCTCCAGGTCGGATCTCGTCAGCGTCAGCTCGTCGAGGACCTTCTTCAGCCCGGCGATGTCGGCCTCCACGTTCTGACGCATGGCCAGCTCGTTCTCATACCTGCACAGCAACAAGCAGCATCGGCGTGGGAGTTAGAACTGCTTTGCATCTCAGTGAGAAGGTTGGCAGTAGTCACATGACACGTTTTTATGGTCACATGCAAATATAAAACCAAATAAACCATTTTTACACTTTCTCTGCCTTCGGCTGAATTTGGCTGAAACTCTGGAAGCAGGAAATAAGGTGTGCAGCTAACCCTGTGCTGTATTTGTGTCACCTGTTCAGGTGTTCAGGGACTCACTTGACTCTGAAGTCATCAGCAGCCAGCTTGGCGTTATCGATCGACAGGTACAGGGATCCGTTAGTGCGGGTGGCGTCCTGGATCTGGAAGGAGAAGGAGGGAAGAGTCGAGTTTTTGGGATGAGGATATTTTTAAAGCATGATTTCATGTGACACCTACTGCACAGCTGATTCATAAACGATAAGAACATGCAAAATTAACACAAATTTCCCCCTTGTGGTTTCATGCAAAACCAGAAAGGTGACCTCGCTGTGTCGCAGGTGTGGCCGCACCTGCAGGAAGTCACATCCTGCTGCAGTGTGTGCCAGGGGGCGGGGTGTGTGTGTGTGTGTGTGTGTGTGTGTGTGTGTGTGTGTGTGTGTGTGTGTGTGTGTGTGTGTGTGTGTGTGTGTGTGCGTGTGTGTGTGTGTGTGTTCAGTTTCATGCATGACCTGCTGCTGCTCTCAGATTAGCTCACAGCCTCTGTTTTCATTTTACTCATCTCACCGAGAAGGGAACCAACTCTGTCTCCCAGGAGACGTCGAGCCATAAAACAATATTACTCATCTACAGCATGAAATACAGAAATCAGCCAGCAGCGTCTGCTGAGACTAACAGCCATGTTTGCTGATGAGACAAAGAGCCTGAGCCTCACCTGTTCCTGCAGAGCGTTGATGGTGGCGTAGTAGGAGGAGTAATCGTTCCCCCGTGGTGTGGTCTTCTTCTCCAGGAACTCCCTGATCTTCAGCTCCAGCTCGGCATTGGCCGCCTCCAGCTTGCGCACCTTCTCCAGGTAGGAGGCCAGGCGGTCGTTCAGGTTCTGCATGGCCATCTTCTTGTTGTCAGAGATATCGATGGCGTCGGACAGTTCGAAGCCACTAGAGCCGAAGCCGGCACTAACGGGAGAGGAGTAGCTCCTGGGAACGCTGGAGTTGGAGATGCGGACTCCGGACCCCCCGGCGCCGGCATACACGCTGCCAGTCCTCATGGAGTATCGGGATCCGGACAGACGGTTGGACAGGTTGGACATGGTGGAGGTGTTTTCCTGCTCTGGATGGAGACGAAGAGAGAATGAACCAGAGGCCGGCTCAGGCTGCTTTTATGCAGGTGGGGGAGGGATTCAGACATGGCCCCCACCCTGGCCCAACACTCCACCCATACCCCCACCCCCACCTCCCAAACCACCTCCTCATGCACGCCTCAGGGCAGAAGGATGACAAACATGGAGACAGTCAAATGTCAACACACCTGCTATACATGCACATCCACACCTGAGAGTAGTATGTGCGTGTGTGTGTGCGCGCGTGTGTGTGTGTGTGTGTGTGTGTGTGTGGGGGGGGGGGGGGGGGTCAAATCTGGTTTCATCTCATCTGATTGAGATTTCCTCACATTTCACAGCACAGAGTCACGTACCTGTGGATTCCTGCCATCGTGTCCCAGCCTGTCTGTTGTTGTGTTGTGTTGTTTTAGGCCCCAGAGTTGTGTGAACAGCTGCTCCTCACTGCTCGCTTATTGTGCAACCGAACAATGAAAGGCTTTGTTCAGTTTGCTGCAAGGAAACACGGACAGTGTTCAAAATGAGCCACACAGCAAGACTCACAAATCTGATCTGTCCGTGGAAGGAATCTCATTTTATTGGAGGAAAAACAAGTTTGTTCCTCCCCCAGCAGAAGCTGTGCATCGCCTCAGGCAGCAGTGCGCTGTGAGGGTGAAAGGTCACAGTTTTCTGTCGATACTCAGGTAGAAGATTCAGAAACATGAAGATAATGATGTGTGTGTGTGTGTGTGTGTGTGTGTGTGTGTGTGTGTGTGTGTGTGTGTGACCTTGACTGTTCTGTGAGGTGGATCTCAGTCACACTTCTGTCATTTGACTTTTGTAGTTCCGTACACACATCATCGTTTACACACGCACACGCTGCTGCTTACCCACACACAGTCTTTAATGACCTCTGACCTCTAAGCATTTCTCAGGGCTGACTCTCACCGTCTCTGTCATCAGGTTTCCCTGCAGGTTGGAACTAGATCATGTTAGTGTGTCTACCCATCAGCCCGGCCCCAGCACACCTGGTCAGGTGATCAGGTGTGCACTAAACGCTGCAGCTACCTTTGAATCGTGTTTTGAGCTTCAGCCCAAAGAAACGAGCTCTGAGAATCTGTCTTTATACAACTAAACCTGCTATTCATGCACCTCAAGGTCAAAGGTCAAACTCTCTTCAAACAGTCACGTGTCATTAAACAAAGACATGAACAAAGAATGATTTTAAGGAGCAGTGAAACAAGCAGAAATGTGGGGGGTTTTTTGGCTCGGGGTGAGAGCAGCAGGTCACAGTCATACTTTATGTTCCTGACACAGAAACCCAGCAAAGGTCACAGGTCAAAGGGAGCCAACATGCTTCAAAACAGAGGATGTGTGTGCTCTGCAAGAAACACATAAAAAAGAAAGAGAGTAATTCTGTAAAATTAGAAATGTTTCATAAAATCTGACAATTTTTTTAAAGTGAGGAGCTTTTTGTTACAGCGAGCAAATCAGTGAAACAATCAGGAATCAGACTCAAACATGTCAGCTCTTCAAAGATGAGCTCTAACTATTCTGTTTTATTCATTTTTTTGTGTCATTGTTCACGTAGGTGTGTGTGTGTGAGTGTGTGTGAGTAAGGGGAATGTCTGTGTCTCTGACATGAAATTAACTAATAATGAGGGCAGGAAGGCACAGAAACACTTACACTGAAGCTAAAACATTTTGAGTGCTGCTGTGTTAAAGTTGTGTGATCAGAGCTAAAACACACTAAATCACACTGACGGCTGAAATCTTTCTGCATCTGTTTGTTTGTGAGCAGCTTGCGTCATTAATCAGCCTTTGAGTAACCCGCTGCTGGCAGCAGGGTCGTCATATTTGAGCTGCTTCCTCGCTGACTCAGACGCTCTTCAGCAGTAAAACCTGTCTGCTGCAGGAACACCACAGGCAAATGTTTCCTGGGCGTCGGCAGTCACATGACCTCCTTCAGTCCTGATATAACAACAAGCCTGAAAGGGGAGGACAGAACAGTCTTATCTTTATGAGGACTGTGGGCAGGTATTTGACTATTCAATATAATAAACCCCAGGGGGCGCCACTGAGCTGAAGCAGAGACAAAGATAATTAAAGCCACAAGTGGCAATGATAGGGTTTTTGCCCCCTGTCACCCATGGCATGCTTGAGCCGTGCCACCCTCTGAGGTTTTCTTTTTTTTTTTTTGCATTTTTGGCCACGGCAGCTTTCATCGGCAGTGGAGAGAGACAGGAGGATACAGGGGAGGACATGTGGGCAAATTGGCGACAGGCCACGACTCGAACCCACGCCGCCTGCACTGCAACATATGTATGTGGTCGCCGGCTTCACCACTAAGCCACCCAGGCACCCCCCTCTGAGGTTTTTTGATCGTGATGTGTACAGAATGTCTGTAACCAATTTCATACATTTCCACAAAAATATATCTTTTGCTCTCCATATAAACCCAATGCAGTATTTGGGGAGTGGTCACGGTTGCGGCGTGCAAAATAGAGCATGGGTCTGATTGACTTTGTTGATCAGGTTGATGTCAAGAATGTCTGTAACCAATTTCATACATTTCCAAGAAACTAAATTTTTTGCTCTCCATAGAAACCCAATGCAGTATTTGGTGTGTAGTCACAGCTGTGGTGTGCAAAATAGAGCATGGGTCTCATTGACTTTTTTGATCAGGATGGTGTCAGGAATGTTGAAACAAATTTTCATGCTTTTCAGAGAAACTAAATTCAGAGAAACTAATTCTGTGGACCGTCATACAAATTTTCATTTGCTTCTGCAGGGGGCGCTATTGCATCTATAGCCTTGAATCCATAGTTATAGGTTCAGCCTGAGGTTCAGTGTTTACATTTTTAGGCTGATTGGGCAAAGCATGTGTGACCGAGTGCACAAAAAATTTTCTGGCAAGGGAGAAAAACGAAGGCCAAATTCATCGGCCTGGTGGGACAAGGCCATTGAATATTCTACAAAACCATGAATAACTTGATGGGCTACTTGTGTAGATGATCTGGAGCCATTTTGGTCTCACTGGGTGAAGTGCCCTAGGGCAGGGGTCAGCAACCTGTAATACGGAAAGAGCCATTTGAACCCGATTTCCACGGAAAACAAAACAGTGAGAGCCGCAAATACTAGTGGAAGCCGGTAGTGGCTACCGTGAGTGACGCATATATTGAGAAACTAAAACAAATAAATAAAATGATTTTATTTTCATATTTCAAGATCACAATAATGTTCCAATTTAAAACTACAACAAAAACTGAACTGACAAAAATAAAATGCACTTCAACTGGATACTTATAATTTACTTCCACGAGCCGCACAGAGCCGAAGATTAAGCCAGGATGAGCCGCATCCGGCTCTGGAGCCACGGGTTGCCGACCCCTGCCCTAGGAGGAAATGATTTAAATAGCAGGCCTGAAAATGGCAAAAATTGACACCTAAAGTTGAAAATGGCTGACTTCCTGTAGGGTTTCGGATATGGGTCCAAGAGACTTTTTTGTACGTCTTAGGATGTTACATGAGCCTGCACAATTTCAAATATGTAGATAAAATGTAGCTACGCAAAAAACATGGTATTTCATGATATTTCCAGGTCCCACTAGGTGGCGCTCTAACCTTTAGGGACTTTATGCTATATCATTGTGTTCAGGGCAGGAGGCTTATCAAACCACTGAAGTTTGAGGCAGATTGGGCAATGTGGCTTTGAGTTATTGCCATTTTTGTGTTCATGGTGAAACACAGAACGTTGCCATCCTGCCAGGGTCACGCCCTTTGGCGAAAACTCACAGTTTTGAAATCAATCTAAGGCCAACTCCTTAAGGCTTTTCAGGGGAAATTTGAGATGGTTCGGCTCAACCAACTTGGAGCTGTACCTCAAAGTGTAAAACATGACATTTCCTGTACCCACTAGGTGGCGCTGCGACTAACAGTAAATTTTATTATATGTATGGGTTCAAGGGTGGGCCGTCATCCTACTGAAGAAGTTTGATCCAGATTGGATAATGTGGGTTTAAATGAGAGGCAATCAGAATTTCCTGGCGAATGATCGAAATTCACTGGGGGGTCATAGCCACGCCCTATGGTGAAAACTCACAATTTTTGAAATTTAGATTCCCCCTGGTGTGTAGATAAGACAAAACAAATATAAAGTTGATAACACCCAAAACCTCTGAGTTATTAGAGAGTATAAGGGCAGGAAATCACTAAAATCACCCATTTAATTCAAAATGGTGGACTTCCTGTTGGGTTTAGGGCATATGTACCAAATTTCATACATGTATGTGAAATACAGCAGTGGGAATTGAACTAATGGTGGCGCTGTAGAGCCATTTTGAAAGGGCCATACCGGAAACCATTAAAATACTTGAATTTTCACCAGACCTGACATGTGCAAAATTTCATGAGTATGTTTAGGCCCTCAAAAAAGCAATTCATTTGCCTAAATGTCCAGGTTGTGCTCGGGCCCTAATAAAAACAAAAGTTTAAAACATTTTATGTCCTAATTTTACAGGGTTTAAAGTGAGGAAATGATTTAAAATGAGAAAGTCAGGAAAGATAAGAGTGAATATTTTAAAAGTGAGAAGGTTTGGGTAAAAGTTTGAGGCTGTGCAGCAGGAATGATGAAAAAGGAGAACAAAGTAAGGAAGAGTTTGTAAAAACGACCCCCTATGAGCAGCACTTAGTGACAGTGGGAAGAAAAAACTCCTTTTAACAGGAAGAAACCTCCAGCAGAACCAGGCTCAGGGAGGGGGGTCATCTGCTGAGGGGGGAGAGACAGAGATTAATAATAACTAATGCAAAAAAGCAGTCCTACATATTTGTTTAATATGTGAAATAATGAAGAAATAATGCATAACTTGAACCAGTTTTCACTGAACTGTTTCAACACATTAAACTTGTAAAAATGGGGGACTTAAACTAAAATGTAGTTTTTTTGTTCCGTTTCTTGAATTTAAGCTTAAACACTGCATGAAAAGTGGGTTTTTCGACAGTTTCTTGTATGTAATATTGCCGCGCGCCTTGAGCTTTAGGGCTCTCAGCAGGAGGCTTTGGCCAGAACAGTAAACTGTAGGAAACTGCCGTGGACTCTCTGTGTCAGTGCTCCCTCAGCTCCCCCCCCTCCTCAGGTCTAGGGCAGGCTCTCATATGTAAAGGAGGTTTCTGTGAGTCATACAAATGCAAATCAAGTACTCACCAGTGGTCACCAGTACTCACCAGTGGTCTACCCCTCCCAACAGTTGTAAGCAGCATATTTTTATTTTGAGATATATATAATCAAATTTACATTATCATCTTTTAAGCCTTTTTCCATTACAATGTGACTACACATAAATTATACAGTGAAACATTCAAACAAGACTAAACTCAGAAGAAGTCATTCTATTTTATAAATTAGTATTATCTAGTTGGAAACATACTTTTGGACGTTTTCAGCTTTTGTCCCTTTTTCCAATAAGGCTGTGAGCTTCTGTCTGTGAGCTTCTGTCTGTGAGCTTCTGTCTGTGAGCCTTTGTCATGGTGTTTTTTGTGAACCCTGAACTTTAGTGGACTGAGAGAGATAAACAAAGGCTATAACTTGATTTTGGTGACACTACAAGCATTATTTTCATTAAAAAGCAAACTCAGTTTTCAGTCTAATTCACAGTAACTAAAAGTCTGTCACACCATCATCCTCTCCTGTGCAGTGGCTTCCCAGCTAGCATTGAACATTCAGACAACATCCCATGAACGCTGCCATAAACGTTCAGTGAATGTTCACATGCATTAATGACATTAAAGACTACCAAGGCAGATGGAATAAGAAAACATATAAACATATAAACTTTTATTTTGCTATACATGGATGTACATAAGAGATATCAGCAAAACCTTCATGAGAAAAATGTAAAAAAAAAAAAAAAAACAGACAGTGATGTGTGTCTTCCAGCTCATAGGGGGTCGTTTTGACTGTTGGGTTTTCTCTGTATTATTGTAGGGTCTTTACCCACAATACAAAGCGCCTTGAGGCGACTGTTTGTTGTGATTTGGTGCTATATAAATAAAATTGAATTAAATTGAATTGAATTGAATTGAATTGAATTGAATTGAATTGAATTGAATTGAATTGAATTGAATTGACTTAAATTGAAATGAAATGAATTGAATTCCATGTGGCAGCTTCCTCGCCTGTGATTGGACAATACAGATCACGTGCGGGATCACGCTGAAGAGGAAAGTAAAGCTCTTGGTTCTTTCAAAGGGATGGCACCTAGCCACTGGTACAGATATGTAGATGACACCTGGGTCAAAATCAAAACCCAAGAAGTAGAAGCCTTCACTCGTCACATTAACTCAGTGGATAAATACATACGTTTTACCAGGGAGGACACCAGAGATAACAAGTTACCATTCCTGGACTGTGCGGTGCTCATCGAGGAAGATGGAAGCCTCAACATTGAAGTTTACCGGAAGCCCACACACAGACCAGTATCTCCTCTTTGACTCCCACCACCCTCTGGAACACAAACTTGGGGTGATCAGGACCCTACAACACCGTGCGGAAAGTGTTCCCTCTAAGGCAGAAGGGAAGCATAAGGAACACACACACATTAAGAAAGCCCTCAAAACATGCGGTTACCCCAACTGGGCCTTCATCAAATCAGCTAAGATGCACAGGAATGAAGGCCAAACACAAACTACAGAGAATAGGAAGGACAAGAGGAACGACATTGTCATCCCATATGTGTCAGGCTTGTCAGAGAAACTCAGAAGAATTTTCTCCAAGCATGACATCTCAGTATACTTCAAACCAAGTCACACCCTAAGACAAAAACTGGTTCATTCCAAGGACAAACCCGCCAAACACAAGATCAGCGATGTAGTGTATGCTGTTCAGTGCAGTGAAGAGTGCTCGGACCTCTACATTGGTGAAACCAAACAGCCTCTTCACAAACGAATGGCACAACATAGAAGAGCCACCTCGACAGGACAAGATTCAGCAGTACATCTGCATCTGAAGGAAAAAGGGCACTCTTTTGAGGATGCCAATGTCCACATTTTGGACAGGGAAAACAGATGGTTTGAAAGAGGAGTGAAAGAAGCCATCTATGTCCACTGTGAACAACCATCATTGAACAGAGGAGGTGGATTACGTCACCAACTTTCCCCCGCTTACAGTGCTGTCCTGAGCTCCCTTCCCAGACGTCTCAACCCCCATTCACACCTTTGTTCCAGTGACCTCAATAGGCCACAGGAAACAATGGAGCGGAGTCCTAAATTGGTTTCAACTGAAACCACTGATTAAATATGACCCACGCCCCCTTCACACCTGGGCACATGTGTTCAAGCACATGATCAATAGAGGGTCATAACCACCTCCAGGGGACTACGCCCACAGGGGTTTAAATACCTGGGTCTCTCCACCATTTGGTTGAGAACTGAAGAAGCCTTTCGGATGAGAGGTGAAACGTCTTCAAGAAACAAAAAGAAGTCCAGTCGCCTTTTTTCAAGCTCCAGAGATCACGCTGAAGGTCTCCAAGACCAAAGGAAATCAGTGCGGTCGTTCTCTTCTGTTCAATCTGAATGGCATTCTTTGTCTACGCTGCTTTCCTGGTACAATGGAGGACATCGTCTATATTTCAACACCCCAGAAGCTCCTCGTGAAAGCGGGCCTCTCTACCGGCCAGCTTCAACCAGCCCCGCTGCAGACGAGAAGACGCTGCTGGCTGCAATGAGTGGGTTATCGACTCAGTTAACTCAAGTTTCTACTAGGGCAGCTGAAAGATAAGATGGCGTCTATTGTGTAGAGACTCGATGCTCTGGACTCTAACAAAGAAAAGACGGCAGCACGATCCGAAAACTGCGGTAAGACTTGGTCGTTTCTAAAACATAAATACTAGGAGTGGAGGAATGGTCACAGTAAGCTGACAGACGTATTGTGATTTGGTTTCTTATTTTTATTTGGTTTCATCTTATAGGAAGCAGTTCCTGCACAACTCTGAATCCAATAAAAGCCGGTACGATCCTCTGCAGAGGTAAGAATCAGAAACAAAGCAGCAGTATTCAATGTGTGGAGGAGAGAAGAACTTCAAATGTTTTTACTCTTATTTATTTTCACCTTTATTTTCCACAGACTGTGTTCGCCTCACAACGCGAGTGTGAGTGTTCCTAATGCGTGGACCGTGATATAATTGTGTGTAAGTATCTATTGGTGTTGTTTGTGTGTTTTTGCCTGGATATGTTTATGTATACACTGTGTTTATGCTCTTTATTTACAATGTACAAAAATGTTTTCCAGCTTCTTGTTAAACCTACAGACGGTCCGCCGCAGCTTCTGCTACAGTCAGCCTCACGTTCAGGAAAAGGCGGCAGCCATTAAAAATCCTGCCCGGTGACGTGCAAGAAGGAAGCAGGTAAGACGTGTTGGATTGTTTTGTTGGTCTGCTGTATTTGTGTAGTTAGCTTGGAAATGCAGTTTTATTTTTGGGAAATATTACTTATTGTTTTATTTAACTTTATATAAAATCTGGCTTCTTTTGAACAACCCAAAATGTTTATAAAAAGGTGAAAATAATTAACATTGAATGTTTATAGTTTCAGCAGCTGTAACATTTTGGGACCTAAAAGATAAAAAGTGTATAATCAGTTTAAAGGTGCCTCAAGGGTTAATGACCAAAATCACTGAAGTACTTTTATCAATGTTACATGTTTTTAAAGTACTTGTTCATTTGTCTTTTATTCACAGGATGCAGGAGTTGGTACTTTGTCACACAAACATTGTTTTTGATGACAAAGATGGGCTGATTAATTTTTTTTTTTGCATTCAGGTTCTTATCTGCTATGTGTACATTCAAAGTCAAGAGACTCAAACTTTCGGTGTAGTTTCCTGATTTTTCACAATATTTCATATAGTTTCATAATGACTTAATGTGTGCTCTGTGTCAACAGCTGCTGGAGGCGAGGGCGAGTGTCCTGCAGTGAAGGAGGTTGCCTTCTGGGACGGTGTCACCACTGACCTCATGTTGGATGAGGAGGATGGCGTCTCAGAGGGCGTATCGGGCTGGATTAAGACCCCCAAGCTTCCCCAGCCAGGAGCTCAGTGACCTCTGAGCCAAACTGCAAGACAGACTAGAAGCTCACCCTAAATACAACACTGTGCACCATAAGTGTTTGTATGCTGGACCATGCTCTGAGAGAAAGCCACCACCACATGGCCCAGAAGTAGCAAAGCATTATATGTCATAATGTTTTTGTTTTCTTATATATGATGTGTGTGTGTGTGTATGTGCATATTGCTGTGTAAATAAAAAAAAAAGAAATTCAAACTTGTGCCTCACAATTTGTTTCTCTTAATTGAATTCCTTTTAGTTGAGGTTATTAGCATGGCATGAATACAACATAACATACAAGGTATATCACAGAAATAATAATTAAAAATAATTTTTATTACTGGGTTATTATTTATTAGGGAGGGGCTTACCCAGGCCTGTCTTTATAAAGGCCAATGGGGGACAGATCTACCAGCCAATCACATGTGAGTGCTGAATTGTGATGGCATTTTTTTCATCCAATGACAGAGAAGCCACGTGGCACTGCTATTCATATGTAAAGTAGACGCGTTAACACCTCCCGCGGGCCGGCTCCCCCCGTACCTTTACCCCCCGCTGATTCTGGTGGTACGTAAACGACCATATCCGTCTCAGTTCGAACGAAAATGTGCATCCCCGTATGCTGACGAAAGCTGCCGTTTAGTAGCGGCGCCCGGGGACGAATATGCTTCTTTTCGTGCAGTGAAAGTTGCAGCTTCATTGTTTGACTTCAGAACCAGAGCTGTAAAAATGTTTAACAGTATTTTGAGGCCTAACAGTTTATTCCTCATAAAACTGATGGAGTGCGGGTTTTTTTGTACACCACCTGGTGGTCATTAGAAGAACAGCAGGCCCTCATATTTTGATTTCAGAATAAAAAAAAGACACAAAACACATTTTTATTTTGAAGCACCTCTGCAGGTTTTTATTTATGAATTTATATCTGCAAGAGCGCCCCCTGCTGGAACTCACAGGGTGACCTCCTCTTTGTGGGAGCTCACCACCTTTCCGTCCACGACCTCCTCTACGATGACGATTTGTTTTTTGGTGGTGGTGGAGGTTTTGGTGGAGGCAGAGGAGGAGGAGGTGCTGGAGGAGGTGGTGGAGATGGTTTTGCTGTAGGAGGAGACAAACAGGAAGTCAGTTTTGAAGGATTTAATCACTGAATATAAATATTTCATGAATATCTGATTAGTTTCCTGTTTTTTATTTATTCATGAACTTTTTTTCTGACTGCCCTGAAAGTTTGTCGAGGTAAAGGTCTCTGACCTGCTGCCGCCCTCTCCATCGAGCAGCCTCCTGTACTCGGCAATCTCCATCTCCAGCCTGGTCTTGATGTCCAGCAGCATCTGGTACTCGTGGGACTGCCGCTCCAGGTCGGACTTCAGCTGCAGCAGCTGCTCCTCCAGCAGGAGCACCTGGTTCTGGTAACCTGACAGCAACATGGCGTACCGGTTCTGCGTCTCAGCCAGCGTGCCCTCCAGCCCGGCTTTCTGCAGGAGGCACAGAGGAGGCTCAGTCTTTGTTTTAGAAAAGAAATGAAAAGATTTCTGTGCTGCGATGTGAACTGACCATGCTGAGCTGTGACTGCAGCTCGATCTGCAGGCTCTGCAGCAACCGTTTGAGATCCGTGATCTCTGATTTGGACGTCTGGATGCTTTCTGTGCTGGCCGCGACTTCTTTATTGAGTGCTTCTGACTGAATGGAGGGAACACAGTGAGATGATTAGAGCATCCATCCATCCATCCATCCATCCATCCATCCATCCATCCATCCATCCATCCGTCCACTTTCTTAACCATGTCTCCAGTTCAGGGTTCAGGCTGGACCCGATCCCAGATGTGTGTATCAGGGTACACCTGAACAGGTCACCAGCCCATCACAGGGCTTCTCTTTACTGAACACAATGTTGCTAAATGTCACTTTGAATATGCATGCAGAGATATCGGTTATCGCAGGGTTCATCATTGGGCCACGTTCAATTGGAACATCTGAAACTGTGATATGTGGCAAAAATATGGAATTTTAGTGAAGCTCCTTCACCTTGGATCAGGTGTCTCATTCCCAAAGGAGCCATAATACTTCTCCATCTTCATCCTAAAGTTTGCTAGTTATTATTCTTGGAGGCATTTTAATGGCTGGACTGTGAACAGTTCAGCAGGTTTGAGTAAAACGGAAAAATAAAAATCCTGTCCTCACCTTGGCCTGGAACCAAGCGTCCAGTTCTTTGCGTTGTTTGGCAGCGAGACCCTCGTAGTGCTCTCTCATGTCCTCCATGACCTTACTGAGGTCCTCCTGAGGAGCAGCGTCCACCTCCACATGCACCTGACCACTCATCTGATTCCTCATGGCCAGCAGCTCCTACAAATACAACCAGGAGACACATCAGGGGAGGATTCCTCCTCCAACATGAGTTGTTATACCCTGGAATATAATTTATCCCCCAAAACCAATAGAGCTCACTGACCTCCTCATGGTTTTTCTTGAGGAAGATCAGCTCCTCCTTCAGGCCCTCGATCTGCATCTCGAGATCAGTCCTGGACAGAGTCAGCTCATCCAGGACTCTCCTGAGCCCGGCGATGTCGGCTTCCACCGACTGACGCATGGCCAGCTCGTTCTCATACCTGTGGAAGACGAAGCAGTCAGAAATTTTCCAAAAGTAAAACAAACAGAGAAACCCTCCTTTGGCTGGAAACGCAGATTTACATGCAAACACTTGCCAACTGCTCTCTGAGCAGCAGTGAAACTGTGAGGAGTGCAACGACAACTGGAAACGAAGAGCGCTCACCTTCAAAGTAAAAGCTTTGAAATGTTTTGGCTGCATCAGGAGGGCTCAACTTTTACTTTGAAGGTGAAGTTCTTCGTTTCTAGTTTTACTGTTACCTAACCCTAACCCTCTGTGAGCAGACAAGCTGCAGTCTCCCATGTAACCTATGGGCGACTTTAGCAATCAACTGCAGCAGCATCACTGTGTGTGATTTCACCCAGAGACAGATGCAGCAGTTACCTGCTGAACCTGTCAGCTGTGCTGCTATAGGTCACTGTGATGAGCATGGATGCTGAGATGAGATAAACCTCATTCACACTGAAGTCATATTCAGAGTCACAACAGCTCCATCAACACTTTCAGTTCAATTCAATTCAATTCAATTTTATTTATATAGCACCAAATCACAACAAACAGTCGCTTTAAGGCGCTTTGTATTGTGGGTAAAACCCTACAATAATACAGAGAAATGACCCCCTATGAGCAGCACTTGGTGACAGTGGGAAGGAAAAACTCCCTTTAACAGGAAGAAACCTGCAGCAGAACCAGGCTCAGGGAGGGGGGGTCATCTGCTCAGGGAGGGGGGGGCTCACTCATGATTGTTGGTTTGTGTGTTTTTTCATCTTTTTTAGGTACTCTTTGCTTTTTGCAGGTTTTTCTTCTTGTTTACGGTGCAGCAGTTGGGGTCAGGACTTTTTCTTCCTATTTTCTCCCCCTGGCTTTTTCCCCACCCTCTCAGCTTTGGCATTGCTACAGTACACATACATGTATGTGAAAAATAACACAAATGAATGAATAAAATAAAATGAAAAAGACTGAAAGAGGAGCCTGCAGAGAATCTGTAGAGCTCAGTCACTCACTTCAGCCTGAAGTCGTCGGCGGCCAGCTTGGCGTTGTCGATGGAGAGGTAGATGCCGCCGTTGATTTTGGTAGCATCCTGGATCTGCAGATTCAAACAGGTTAAAAAATATAATAAAGGTTTGCAGACAAACTCAGAGCACCAATGTTCATTTTATGTCCTGAAATCATTGATATCATAGACATAAATTAAACTTTTCCCCTCTGTGGTTTCTAATTTTCTTAGTTTCTGTGAAAAATGATGAAACTGTGTTTAACTCCCCTTCAGCAGAAGCAGGTCTTCACTGATTTCTCATGTTTTTCATTCTGTTTTCTGAGATGTTTTAAATGAATTTCACTTCTTTGTTCTCTGACTGCACAGCGTCACATTTTAATGCTCAGCTGGATGTTTTTCTGCAGCTTCAGGACTTGTTCTGGTTCATGAAAACAGACCCTGCAGGTGAAGACGAAGGTGACGCAAGGCTGAGAGATGCTGTGCATGCACCTTGGTCATGTGACTAAACAAAGGTGAGCCTACCTTTCCCTGCAGCTCTGCGATGGTTTTGAAGTAGTGGCTGTAGTCTTTGGCAGAGGGGGAGGTCTTCTTCTCCAGGAACTCCCTGATCTTCTTCTCCAGCTCGGCGTTGGCCGCCTCCAGCTTGCGCACCTTCTCCAGGTAGGCGGCCAGGCGGTCATTCAGGTTCTGCATGGTGGCTTTCTCATTGGCAGAGATGTCTATGCCATCACCGGCACCACCACCGAACCCGAAGCCAGCGCCACCGCCACCACCGCCACCACCGCCTGCTCCACTACTGAAGCTGAAGCCATAGCCAGCTCCACCACCTCCTCCACCACCGCCGCTGCTGCCATACATGGACATGGTGGATGCAGCAGTGGACATTCTGAGTTGAGGGCTTCCGCCGACCCCAGCCAGGGACCTGCTGCTGCTGCTCCGGTAGGCTCCCCCACCAGTAGACCTCACAAAGGACAACATCTTCTGTGGTGATGAAGGCAAATGATGCTGTCTTTCTGCTTCAGCTGGAGAGGAGAAAGTGCAGTGCTCAGAGGGTGGCTGATTTTTTATACTCTCAGATGGGCTAGTGAGGAGGAGGAGGAGGAGGAGGAGGTGGTGGTGAGCTGGTGCCAAGCCTGGGAGGGGTCACCTGTGTTTGTTTAAATCAACAGCAGCAGCTTTAATGGTTTAGGGTGTGCCTGAGAATGTGGAATCCACTTAAAGTCAGTGCAGTGAATTACAGAAGGATCATCACGCAACTTTCATTTCACATCGGAGGAGCTCAGAAGAACCAGTTCAGACACAAACACTTAGTTTAGCCTCCAATTCGCTCCACACACGTGGAAAACTTGGAGTTTAACGTGCAGCTGATGACCCTCCTGATGTGTGACAGCAGTGTGGGGAAACTCCACAGCAGCTCGTGCTGCTTTAATGCACTCTTAGCAGTTTAATCTTCAGCAAACAGAGGAGCGGCTCATTCTCAAGGCAGAGGTGAAATATGAAGTCTAAAGTTCAAGCGCACGCTTCAGAAAAGCTGCAGAGCTCAAAGGATCATCCAGCATAAGCATCATCACTGACAGCTCATCACTGAATTACTGCCCTGCAGTTTAACACCTGCGTCTGTTCGGTCATAAAGCATTCAGATCAGTGATCACAGTGATATCAAACTGTCATATTTAACAGTGAGATTTCAACCTCAGCTTTGTTTGATCTGAATGTTGTGTAACTGTTCCTGTTTGTGCCAAATTTGAAGAAATTTTCAGGATATACTAAATTCATGAAAGTTGGATGAACAGGTGGAGAACCCAACCTAGGTGAACGAGGCTTTGAGGAGACAAGCACTAAATAAGTACCAGGTCATTTATTACATGGGGTCAGAGTTAGGGTCGGGGTCATCCCTAATGCTGCCTTTGACCTCAGAGGGATAAAAACCATTTACTCCAACAAAGCAAGCAGATAGTGTCCATCATTCCCTCACCTGTGGACCAGCTCAGTCCATCCATCCATCCATTTTATTCCGCTTATCCAATTCAGGGTTGGAGGGGGAAGGAAAGAGGGGAGACTATCCCAGCTGTTATAGGGACAGAAGTCGGGTACACCTGGACAGGTCACCAGCCTGTCGCGGGGCTAACACAGAGAAACAGACAACCATTCACACCTATGAGCAATTTAGCATCACCTACTAATTGTAAATCATTATTATCAGGCTGTCCTAAAAGCTCCCTGAAAAGCCTTCAGCTGATCCAAAATGCTGCAGCTAGAGTACTGACAGGGACTAGAAAGAGAGAGCAGATTTCTCCCATATTGGCTTCTCTTCATTGGCTCCCTGTTAAATCTAGAATAGAATTTAAAATCCTTCTCCTCACATACAAGGTCTTGAATAATCAGGCCCCATCTTATCTCAAAGACCTCATAGTACCATATCACCCCAACAGAGCACTTCTCTCTCAGACTGCTGGCTTACTTGTGGTTCCTCGGATACTTAAGAGTAGAATGGGAGGCAGAGCCTTCAGCTTTCAGGCCCCTCTTCTGTGGAACCAGCTCCCAGCTTGGATTCAGGAGACAGACACCCTCTCTATTTTTAAGATTAGGCTTAAAACTTTCCTTTATGATCAAGCTTATAGTTAGGGCTGGATCAGGTGACCCTGAACCATCCCTTAGTTATGCTGCTATAGGCCTAGGCTGCTGGGGGTTCCCATAATGCACTGTTTCTTTTCATTCACCTCTTTTTACTCTGTTTATACTCCACTCTGCATTTACTCATTAGTTATTATTAATCTCTGTCTCTCTCCCCTCAGCAGATGACTGCCCCTCCCTGAGCCTGGTTCTGCTGCTTTACAAATAAAACTGAATTAGCTGCATGTTTCTGGAGTACCCAAAGAGAACCCACACAAACAGGGAGGATGTGCAAACTCCACACAGAAAGGTCAAATGGTGGAATCAAACCCAGGACCTTCCTACTGTGAGGCAGCAGTGCTGAACACTACATCACCCCTCTGTTAGCCAACTGTTCTTTTTAAAAACCGAGTTTAGTCTGTTTATTAGAGGAACAGCAGCATGTGAACATTTAAGGAGCACAAACATGATTCCCTGATTGGAGTGGCCTCATTACTGGGTCATTAGGTTTGTGAATGTCTGAGAACACGATGAGTTAGAACAGATTCTGCAGTGTCTTCAGATGATGGGGAAAAGTGAGCGCGCACATGTCTTGACATGTCCACATACAATGGGAGTAATTGCAGCTTTAATGATTTGTAAAGTGTTTTTGTGGTGTGGGTGTTGCTGCTTTCATGCTGCAGGTGTTTTCTCCGAGCTGCTGCTCCCAGTCTGCAGGGCGAAACGGCCACCCGGCCTCTGAGCTCCGTGCTCGTTCGTCTCCGCGCTGATTAAAGTCTGATGGAGGCAATAAATAAAAGAATAACTCTTCTGTCTCACAAACCGAAGCAGAGGGGTTCTGAGTGTGTAGATGGTGGTGTTGGATCGCTGTGAGGACTGGGTGGGGGGTTTGGATTACACTAAGCCACTCAGCATAAAATCCAGAAATCTGTTAACCTCGTGCCTCAATCAGCCCAAACAACCACATCAATGACATGCTAGGCTACATCCAGCAGGCTAACGGTGCCATCGCACTCGACCGTTACTCTGCAGTCAAAGCTAACAGGATGACATCATCCCTCCAATCCGCCATCTTCATGGTTATTATGGTTCACACGTTTTACTGCAGCTGATCTGTTGGTTTCAGTCTCGGCTGCTTTTTCTTTCTTCTTCTTTAATGTCAGCTGTTAGTTTAGTTGTGGCCACTATAAAAACTTTCAGTCCTTATTTCTATTCATGTTATTCAGGACATGATGAAAAAAAATCCCCTCAGTCTCAGGTTTTCCAGGTTATACAGAAAGGAAACCGTCAGGATGGCTCCTCGAACTTTAAACACAATCCAGGAAATCAATCTGTGAAATGACCGAAGGGTCCAGTCAGCTCATCCCAAAACTGGATTTAATTCACTGTGGATGGAGTGCAGATTTAACAGGAACTGTTTTTTTTTGTTTGGTTTATCTCCTATGTGGATAACTGGGAGCACAGGAGAGGCACTGGGAGGGCCAGATTTGGCCCCCAAGCCTCAGTTTGGCTCCCGCTGGCCTAAACAATGATGACATTAAATAACAGCAGCGTTTCCAGGATCAGATTCAACCTTTGTTAGCCAACAATGAACTTCCTCTGAGAATCAGCCTTTCATTCAGTTCATTTGTGGTCGTGGACTAAGAGGAACCTCTCAGAGCATTAAAGAGGATTAGTGATTCAGCGCTGTGGTTTCCTGATGAAACTGCTGGTGCTTAGCTGCTCTATGGTTATGGGATTAAGTCCGTCCTGCAGCTGATAGGAAACAGATTTGTGGCTTAAATCTCCCAGCTGGTCTTTGGAGCTCTTACAATTTATTTCTTAATTATTTTATTTTTAAAGAGAACTTTAAACTGCATTTCTCATTTTCAACAGAAACCAGCAGATTAACCCTGTGCTGCAATTTAATGTGAAATTTATAGAAATTTCTGTTCCTTATAGATTTTATCATCATTTAATCATCATCATCTGATAACGTCGGCGTACTCACAAACATCATTTTGTGTGGAAGAAGAGTCACATGACCTGAGTGTGCTCAGGCTGACTTCTTTCTGTTTTGTGAGCATATTTTGGTCCGTTTCCTGTTTTTCTTTGATAGTTTTCTTGTGCTTTTGATTTCCTGTTTGTCGTCAGTTTCCACCTATGGTTTATTACTTTGACCTGTGTGTTTTAAATTTTTTTGCTGCATAAGCCGACATCTCGGATGTCTTTAGGCCACGTTAAAAAAGCATGATTGGATTGATATGATTGTAAATGAAGGCATCTTCTCCAGCCTGGTTCTGCTGGAGGTTCCTGCTGGTTCTTTCTCTAACATTGTAGGCCTTTACTGTTCGTTATAAAGCACTGCTGTGAATAGATCTCACCATCTATTTCTGTGCTTGTAAGAACAGGACACAAACTGACCCAGAAGGGTGGAAACAGAGCTTCTGAAAGGAGAAGCCGTCTAAAACACAGATCCTGTTCTGCAGAGCAGCGTTTAAAGATGAGATTTACAGGCAGCTGATTCTCACAAAGTCTCATCACCCGTTGTTTCGGACCTGGACCCAGAAACCTGAGCGGCCCAGTCTGTCAGCCAGAGCCACACATTCATAAATCAAACTACCTGCACCCTGAACCCTTTGCCTCCGGCACCAGCTTTACATAACACACCGCAGAGGACCCACCCTCACCTGACAGCAGGGGCGGGGCTTACTCATCACATTAAAAACTGTTTTCTTTACAGATGAATGAGCTTCAGTTCAATTCAGTTTTATTTATAAAGCAGGGATTTACACCAACGATCACCTCAAGGCATCCACACACGTTCATCCGCACTCGTTCATCCACACACGTTCATCCGCACTCGTTCATCCACAGTGCACATTAACACACGTTTACGAGCTCCTTCAACAATGGAGCCTCTTTCATAAAGCTCTGCAGAGCCGCAGAGGGATTAAGTCAGCCTCTCTGAGCATTTCTGAGGCCGTAAACCAAAGACAAACACCTCTTTGGATCATTGTCAGATCCCGCTGGGCTGATGTGGCCTTTGTGCCTGCAGCTCGAGCAGTTACTCAAAGGGGCAAAAAAATCTGCAGATATTCTATTATTTAAAGTATTTATTTAGTATGTGTAATTAAAAGTTTTTATGGTAACACTTCACAATACGGCCCACAACTAAGGCTGTAAAAACTCTGTAATTATGTGTAAGTACTTGTATTTTACAGCGATGTACCCTGTAGGTAAATTTAAGCTGCAAAATTTCCGGGACTAAGGTTGTAAGTATGCTGTATCTACAGCCTTAGCCGTGGGCCCTTACTGGTTTTACTGCAGGTTTCTACTGGTTTCACTCTGGACAGCCGTGAAGCCCCAGACAGGCTCTGCAGCAAACATGTTTCAACACACAGCTTTGTGTGTTTGTGCAGGTCAGGTTAGAGGCAACACAGCACGCTTTGCATAAATCAGTTTATTGTAATATTTGATAATGAAAAGGGTCTGCTGTCTGCTAATGAAACATTAGCTGCAGCATATAAAGAGCAGACTGAGGATCATGTTAAACCAAATCAGTTCTGATTGCTGTTAGGTGGCAGCTCGCTCTTCATCCTCCTCCCCCTCCTCAGGCTATAACAACGCCTGGATTCTTTGGAAGTTTTCCTTCCCTTCCTCGGGGCTTTCACTCCTCCTCATAAATCTTCTGTCACTTCGTTTCACTCGGCTGTCAGCGCTGCTCTCACGCTCGCTTTCAGTTTTCACCCAGTCACACAGTTTCTGGCACACTGAACAGAAAGAAACAGAAATGTGTGAATGTGTGCTCCCACCACACACACACACACACACACACACACACACACACTCACACTCACACACACACACACACACACGCGTGCACACAACCAGCATTTTAATTCAAACTAAGAACTTTTCACAGTAAAACTACAGACACATCCTGTCATGGACTGCACGTTGATGGTTGATCTCCCGGCGCTGCGCCATGTTGAGGCCGTCTGAGGTCAGAACTCTTCTGTCACTACAGTTAGCAGGCAGGACCGCAGCCCGTGCACTCTGCCCCGGCACCAACACCAGACTCAGGTTTTAGGTATTATTTCTCCACAGTCTGAAATCTCCCACCCGGCAGGGCCAGTGTCCTTCACAGTGTGCCGCGTGATCTCATGACGGTCCTGTTCACGCTACAGAAAGCAAAATGGCGACCAGCGTGAACCTGAGGTAGAAGAAGAGGAAAAAGCGAGCTCAGTTCTGAGCTTCCTAACATAAAATCCCAGGAACTGTGAGAGACCCTGAAGAAGAAACTACAGTTGATACTTACTGTTGTCGTAGTTTGTGGCTTGCATTAGTTCATGCTGACAATGGATGTTCAAACTTAGGGAGTGCTGTTAGCAGCTGACTGGAGTGATAAAACATCTGGATTATAATGTTTTTGTTTTGTATTCTTTTTACATGATTTCTGCAGAGCCATCAGTGGGAGGAAACGGTGCTCAGGGACACGTTACATGTGTGATACATGTGAGTGTAACTCTGCTGGTTTATATCTATCTGCTCACCATCACTGCAGTTAGCAAACAGGCGCGGGATTTAACATTAGCATTAGACCGCTAATTAGCATTAGCTTGGTAATGAACAGTATGTGAGTATAAAGTACTTCATGTACTTAAAGTTAACAGTGGAAAATGTCACTGAAGCAAAATCTGATTTTTGTTCAGAGAATTTAAAATCCAAAAATGAGAAAAAGGATCACTGACTTTATTTATCAGTCTAAATCACACACGTGCAACCATAATTATCATAATGATATAAAGCTGGACTTTAACCAGGTCAGAGGACTGAAAGTAAACTAAAGTCTGACCTCTGCTCTATGAAGCAGATATTACCTGCAGGTGCAGAGGTGAAAGCAGCAGAGAGGATCAGACGTTCACACCGATAGAAACGGATTGTTCTAATGAACTCTGGGTTTCTGGCTGAAGCTGAAGCTCGAGTCTGAGTGAACGCGGTGCTAAAAATGAGAGGAATCATGAGAAGGAAGGTTTACACCAGGTGCTGCATCAAAATGTCCTGATAGCATCATTTTAGTCAGCTGATGATAATAAACAGGAAACAGAATCATCACTAATGTATCTGGACTCAGAGGTCTGCAGGCTTTGAAGTGTCACCTCAATGCCAGGTCAGGTGACCCGTCATGTGTTGGGGTGGCAGTCACATGATCAACAGGCAGGTTCTTCAGACATCAGATCAGTTCTGGTGTATTTATTTAGTTGTCTTCAGTTAAAAGCGTGCAGGAGAAGCTGTGAGAGTGGGAGGCTTCACCTGAGCCCTGACTCCAGCTGTGAGCGGGTGGATGTGACCAGGTTAAAGGTTTTAGACTGAAGCTCTGCAGATTTTCTTCACTCAGTTTTGCAGAAGCTGCAAAGCTTCAGCTCCTGTCAGCGAGCACATGGTGCAGATTTGAGACAAAGAGATTTAAAAGCTGCTGAAGGGAAATGAGGAGCAGCTCATCCTCCTGCTCAGAGTTCTGTTCCTACCTGTCCTCACCTGTTTGGCCTCCTGCCTCTCTGTGTTCATACCATAAAAGGAAATGTCACGCTGCTTCCTACCTGCTTTTCTTTGGCCTCAGGTAGACGAGAGAGCTGAGTTCGGTTCAGAGAGAGGCCCTCCTGTCAGTTTGAAGCATGAATGAGCTGAAAAAGGAGAAATCTCATGAAGCCAGAGTTTATCCACAGCAGAACACAGAAACGTTTAAACTGAGAACGTGTTCTGGATGGCAGAGATTTAAATATGAATGGCTCCTTTCTGGTGTTCAGAGATCAGATCTGATGATTACACTTCCTGTGGCACTGCAGCAGCAGGCAGGTGATATCTGTGGGAGTGATTACAGCTCATAGCTTAATGTGCTGATAACATCTGAGTGGGTGAGGAACCGGCTTTAGTGTGGAAGTGGAGGGAAATCTGATGGAAACATGTTAACAGCACCATGCAGACATAGCTGGGAGAGAAAGTAATAAAAAGCTGCAGGTGTGTCAGGAGCACAGAGGTGCTGCTGTGCCCAGTCTTACCTGATCTGTTCACACCTGTCATTGGTGCCATCAGAGGCAGCTCCTGTTTGCAGAACATCATGATGTGCAGACATTAATGGAGCTTCTGCCTCCTGATCAGGAACCTGACTTCAGCTCACTCATAGTCACGTCTGAGTCTAAGTTTCAGGAACGTTTGTTGGAACTGGAGCTAATTTTATCTGGATTTCCCCGCACCCTCACCTGCACACCTGTGTCCCTCTGTCAGGGAAAGCAGGAGGACCTGCAGAGGTCTTTCAGTTTCCATCTTCATCTCCAGTGAACTTTGATTGTGCCTGTTGTGCTTTGTAGGAACAGGCTGAGGAAGAATGAGTGCGGTTCATCCAGCATCGCTTTAGATGATCAGTGACATGCAGCCCAGAGGCCACAGACGTTAAAGAATAGTGAGTAATGATTTCTGAGCGATCATGTTGCACTTTAATGACTGACGGCAGATCAGTTTCTATTCATGTGCTGCCAGGTTTCTGCTGCTGTGAATCAACGTCGTCCGGTTCTTCCAGCTCTCTGTACGCAGCAAAGCCAACACGCTGTCAGCTCGTTCGTCTTCAGCTCTGATGTGATGGAGGATTCCCGCTCGCTGCACCACAAAGGTGTAAAAATACTGAAATACGATGCTGTGACGTGCAAGCATGCTGTGTTTTACAAACTGCCCTAAAACCTAACCCGTCTACTAGGGCTGCACGATATTGGAAATTAGTGCGATATGCGATATGGAGGTCTAGTATTGCGATAACGATATTGTCGCGATATTTTTTCTTTTTACCTAAAAATGCAATATACATGACCAATAAGAAAAAAAAATCTATAAAATGTATACCAACAACAAATATGCATTTCAAATGTTGCATTTATTTAACATATAAACAAACATGTTCACATGTTTGTTTGTTTTTCATTTAAATGTTATAGTACATTAGGGCTATATGTCTTGAGAGTAATTTTTTATCTTTAACACTTACCAATTGCCAGATGCAGGCGATGGCCAAAGCACTGCACTCTGAACCAGTTGTTGACCTCAGCAGCCTTCACCACGTTCGCTCCGTTATCTGTTGTGATGGCCACTTGTTTGTGTTCGGGCAAGTTCCAGTTGTTCAAAACATCCCGCAGGGCAGCAGCAATGTTTTCACCAGTGTGTGTTTTGCATGTCAAAAAGTGCACGGTAAAACTCATGTATGGCTCAGTGGTTCGACTGGACCACAAGTCAGTAGTGCTAGCATAAAAATCCACTTCACTGAGCTCTGCCTTCTCATAAGGAGCGGCAGAAGCGAAACTGTTCACAAACTATGTTAGTTTGTGAACTTGCCTTTCGTTTGCTTGACTTTACCGGAGTAGGCTGTGGGTTTTTAGATGTTAAATATACGTTGTAAAGTTCCTTGTGGTTGTATTGAAGGAGGTTTGTCGTGTTTCCTCTTGACATAGCCACGATTTTTCGGCATGACTTGCAAAGAACTTGTGTCTGTGACTCGTCCTGTGTGGAAAAACCGTAGTCGTCCCAAATGCTCTCTGTTTTCGTCTCGACTCGTCTCTTCAATTCCCGCCATGCTTGTTTTCCTTCTGTGTGTGTACGTGCTCCCTGCGCCGCTGAGAGCATGTGCTCGCTCTGGCCAATAGCGACGCGGCACCTTCACATTTAAGGTCGCGCGGGATTGGTCAAAGTGTGGACATAAAGAAAGACGTGATTTATACATTAAATAATTAGAAATTATCGCGCATTTTTTAGATATGCCTATCGCACGTGCCAATATCGCGATGACGATATTTTTTCGATATATCGTGCAGCCCTACCGTCTACACGATAAGCCTCCAGAACGACCCTCTGTCAGCACAGCGAGCCGACAGACAGACCAAAGACTGTGGATCACAGGCCTCGATCCTGTGTCATGAACCTTTGTAAGACAGTCACATTGTAGGTGGTTGAAGCTGCTCTGTGCTCTTCTGGTCTGATCCAGAGTGTGTGGGTTGAGTGTGTGTGTGTGTGTGTTGGAGTGTGTTTTGGACTGTGTGTTGGAGTGTGTGTTGAACTGTGTGTGTGTGTGTTGGAGTGTGTGTGTGTTGGACTGTGTGTGTGTTGGAGTGTGTGTGTGTTGGAGTGTGTGTTGAACTGTGCGTGTTGGAGTGTGTGTTGGAGTGTGTGTTGGAGTGTGTGTTGAACTGTGTGTGTTGGAGTGTGTGTGTGTTGGACTGTGTGTGTTGGACTGTGTGTTGGAGTTGGTGTGTGTTGGAGTGTGTGTGTGTTGGAGTGTGTGTTGAACTGTGTGTGTTGGAGTGTGTGTGTGTTGGAGTGTGTGTGTGTTGGAGTGTGTGTTGAACTGTGCGTGTTGGAGTGTGTGTTGGAGTGTGTGTTGGAGTGTGTGTTGAACTGTGTGTGTTGGAGTGTGTGTGTGTTGGACTGTGTGTGTTGGACTGTGTGTTGGAGTGTGTGTGTGTGTTGGAGTGTGTGTGTGTTGGAGTGTGTGTTGAACTGTGTGTGTTGGAGTGTGTGTGTGTTGGAGTGTGTGTGTGTTGGAGTGTGTGTTGAACTGCGTGTGTTGGACTGTGTGTGTGTGTTGGACTGTGTGTGTTGGACTGTGTGTTGGAGTGTGTGTGTGTTGGAGTGTGTGTTGGAGTGTGTGTGTTGGAGTGTGTGTTGGACTGTGTGTGTGTTGGACTGTGTGTTGGAGTGTGTGTTTTGGAGTGTGTGTTGGAGTGTGTGTTGGACTGTGTGTGTTGGACTGTGTGTTGGAGTGTGTGTTGGACTGTGTGTGTGTTGGAGTGTGTGTTGAACTGTGCGTGTTGGAGTGTGTGTTGGAGTGTGTGTGTGTTGGACTGTGTGTGTGTTGGACTGTGTGTTGAACTGTGTGTGTTGGAGTGTGTGTTGGACTTTGTGTGTGTTGGAGTGTGTGTTGAACTGTGCGTGTTGGAGTGTGTGTTGGACTGTGTGTGTGTTGGACTGTGTGTTGAACTGTGTGTGTTGGAGTGTGTGTGTTGGAGTGTGTGTTGGACTGTGTGTGTTGGACTGTGTGTGTGTTGGAGTGTGTGTTGAACTGTGCGTGTTGGAGTGTGTGTTGGACTGCGTGTGTTGGACTGTGTGTGTGTGTTGGACTGTGTGTGTTGGACTGTGTGTTGGAGTGTGTGTGTGTTGGAGTGTGTGTTGAACTGTGCGTGTTGGAGTGTGTGTTGGAGTGTGTGTTGAACTGTGTGTGTTGGAGTGTGTGTGTGTTGGACTGTGTGTGTTGGACTGTGTGTTGGAGTGTGTGTGTGTTGGAGTGTGTGTTGGACTGTGTGTGTGTTAGACTGTGTGTTGGAGTGTGTGTTTTGGAGTGTGTGTTGGAGTGTGTGTTGGACTGTGTGTGTTGGACTGTGTGTTCGAGTGTGTGTTGGACTGTGTGTGTGTTGGAGTGTGTGTTGAACTGTGCGTGTTGGAGTGTGTGTTGAACTGTGTGTGTTGGAGTGTGTGTGTTGGAGTGTGTGTTGGACTGTGTGTTGGAGTGTGTGTGTTCGACTGTGTGTGTTGGACTGTGTGTGTGTTGGACTGTGTGTGTATTGGACTGTGTGTTGAACTGTGTGTGTTGGAGTGTGTGTTGGACTGTGTGTGTTGGAGTGTGTGTTGGACTGTGTGTGTGTTGGACTGTGTGTTGAACTGTGTGTGTTGGAGTGTGTGTGATGGTGTGTGTGTTGGACTGTGTGTTGGAGTGTGTGTTGAACTGTGTGTGTTGGAGTGTGTGTGTTGGAGTGTGTGTTGGACTGTGTGTTGGAGTGTGTGTTGAACTGTGTGTGTTGGAGTGTGTGTTGGACTGTGTGTGTGTTGGACTGTGTGTTGAACTGTGTGTGTTGGAGTGTGTGTGTTGGAGTGTGTGTGTTGGAGTGTGTGTTGGACTGTGTGTTGGAGTGTGTGTTGAACTGTGCGTGTTGGAGTGTGTGTTGGACTGTGTGTGTGTTGGACTGTGTGTTGAACTGTGTGTGTTGGAGTGTGTGTGTTGGAGTGTGTGTGTTGGAGTGTGTGTTGGACTGTGTGTTGGAGTGTGTGTTGAACTGTGTGTGTTGAACTGTGTGTGTTGGAGTGTGTGTGTTGGAGTGTGTGTTGGACTGTGTGTTGGAGTGTGTGTTGAACTGTGCGTGTTGGAGTGTGTGTTGGACTGTGTGTGTGTTGGACTGTGTGTTGAACTGTGTGTGTTGGAGTGTGTGTGTTGGAGTGTGTGTTGGACTGTGTGTTGGAGTGTGTGTTGAACTGTGTGTGTTGGAGTGTGTGTGTTGGAGTGTGTGTTGGACTGTGTGTTGGAGTGTGTGTTGAACTGTGTGTTTTGGGGTGTGTGTGGGAGTGTGTGGACAGTTTGTGTGTTGAAGCAGTGTGTGTACTGTAGCTTGGTTCGGTTGGAGCAGATTTGGGTGAAGGTATTCTCAGGCAGGTTTCAGCAGGTGAGGGGGAGGAGCTAAAGGTATGGGCCCATAAAGCAGCGCTGCAGCTGATTTATGACTGACAGGCTGAAATGATGGGCAGCACGGTGGTGCAGTGGTTAGCACTGCTGCCTCACAGATAGAATACCATCTGGAAGGCCTGGGTTCGATTCCACCTTGGCCCAGGCCTCTCCCTCTCTCTGTGTGGAGTTTGCATGTTCTCCCCGTGCTTGCGTGGGTTTCCTCCGGGTACTCCGGTTTCCTCCCACATTCCAAAAACATGCACTTACTGGGGTTAGGTTAATTGGCTAATCTAAATTGCCCATAGGTGTGAATGTGAGTGTGAGTGTGAAAGGTCATCTGTCCCTCTGTGTACCTGTTCAGGGTGTACCCTGCCTCTCGCCCTATGACAGCTGGGATAGGCTCCAGCCCCCCTTTGACCCTTAACAGGATGTGTGGAAGTGAATGGATGGAGGCTGAAATGATTTTATCAGCTTAGTTGAAGAGGACATTTTTCTGACTCAGCCTCTGATTCTTTGCTGATCCTGTTTTGTGCTCTGGCCAGATTTCAATTTAACGTTGCACTTGATCCAGATCCAGGTGGGCTGGGTGTGTCATTGGCATGGCGACAACCTCATTAGCCGAGCGTCTGTGAGAAAGAAGCAAAGATCAAACGAAGCGAAAGACGCCGACTGGAGTCAGGAGAGATGGAGGCTGAGATTAGACGCAGGCACGAGTATCAGTGTCGTAAAAAGGTCTGTTGCAACAGGCCTCTGGGAAATACCTGCCATAACTGTCAGGTCCCTACCTGCAGCAGGACACGCCCTCTCCCAGCAGTGGGGTTTGGTTGTAGTGACCTGCGCTCCGTGGCTTCTGTCAGGTTTCAGTAAAATCAGCTGATCGGTCTCCACCCAAACTGTGCTCGTGGTCACCTCTGTTGTTCTCACTGCCTTTCTGTTCTCGTTGGTTTGTGCAGACAGAAACGTTGTGAGTTCCTTTGTTACAGTAACCACTGCTGCTCAGCTCATCTCAGATTTCACTGGAGGTGGTTGTAAAAAAGGGCTGCGGAGAGCTCGGCGATTGTTGCTGCATTTATTAATTGAAGAGGTTTCATCGTGTGATGCATATGTCGCCTCATTTTTACCATGATGTGCAGCGGCGGCTCGTTTCAGACGTGTGGAGACGTCGGCCTGTTTGTTGGACAGACATTTGATTCCAGTGGATCTGATGTTTGTCCAGCTGAATGCAGTTTTCAACCCTGCGCACTAACATGAAACATAATTCATATACTGAGTATTAAAGGCTGTGTTACATGGTTGAAGTACCATCAGTGACATTTGCGTTCGGCCCAGGCTGTGTGTTATTTACTAATGTGTGTTTGTGTTGTAGATTATTTGAGTGTGGACACACTGCTGCTGCTGACAGGACCGACCAGTTTCCTCCTGCAGAGCTTTTACTGCTCAGCTGCCAAACTGCTGTCACACCCACCCACCTGTCATCGTACACGCCGCAGTGACACGCACATACGACTCCCACTCAACCTCCACAACTACAATTAAGTGGAGCCCGCAGGAGGGAGGGGTGGACCTATCTGATGGAGATCTGTCAAACAATCCTGCAGCTCTGGCAGCTTTACAGCTCCTTCAACAATAACATGCATCTGTTGCTCAATGTCTCAGGACTTTGCCCTGAATGAAAAACAGTGTAAGCAGCCGGAGAATGTGCAGCATGTCATTCCCATCAGCTCCGTGTCACACACACTTCTTAGAAAAGCTGCAAACAAATGCAGGTGATTTTCCACCTCTGACTGTCCACATACTTTAGGTCACAGCGTGTTTCTGTGACACTGACCTGCAGAGTGAGGCTGTGAATCCTGATCATCACTGACTGTGAGAGGAGGAGGAGCTGGCAGGCCTCCTGTAATCAGTTTAATGAGACATCTTTATACAACGCCCTCATCTCATCAGCAGACGGATGTTTGTACTGTTTGTGTGTTTGTGTTTTTGTTGCCTCGGTGCACACCTGTATGCTGTTATCACCTCGTTAAATGCTGCTGATGCATTTTTGATAACACATGTACAGTCAGGGCCATAAATATTTGGACAATTACATCATTTTTCTAACTTTTGCATTTAAATTAAGTTTAAAAGATGAAATTAAACTGCAAACTTGTGGTTTTAGTTTTTAAAAAAAGTTTAAAATGAACTAAAATGAACAAAAGCATCAAAGAGTGTGAAGAAGCAGCAGGTACGACAGGATGTCCCAAACATCCCCGTGTTGTTGAAGAGAGATCAGCTGAAGGTAACCTGAGGCCTGTGAACTGATGAAGCACCATGAGAGGAAGAGGAAGTGCTAATACAGACAACCATTCACACCTATGAGCAATTTAGCATCACCTACTAATTGTAATTCATTATTATCAGGCTGTCCTAAAAGCTCCCTGAAAAGCCTTCAGCTGATCCAAAATGCTGCAGCTAGAGTACTGACAGGGACTAGAAAGAGAGAGCAGATTTCTCCCATATTGGCTTCTCTTCATTGGCTCCCTGTTAAATCTAGAATAGAATTTCAAAGGTAGCGCTGCAAGTCGGCTGCATAACCTCAGGACACCTGTCCCCCCGGATGGGTGCTTTGTTAATTGCAATTTCCAATGTGTGAACCTGTTCACCCACATGGCAATAAAACCTTCATTCATTCATTCGAATTTAAAATTCTTCTCCTCACCTACAAGGTCTTGAATAATCAGGCCCCATCGTATCTCAAAGACCTCACAGTCCCATATCACCCCAACAGAGCACTTCACTCTCAGACTGCTGGCTTACTTGTGGTTCCTCGGATACTTAAGAGTAGAATGGGAGGCAGAGCCTTCAGCTTTCAGGCCCCTCTTCTGTGGAACCAGCTCCCAGCTTGGATTCAGGAGACAGACACCCTCTCTATTTTTAAGATTAGGCTTAAAACTTTCCTTTATGATCAAGCTTATAGTTAGGGCTGGATCAGGTGACCCTGAACCATCCCTTAGTTATGCTGCTATAGGCCTAGTCTGCTGGGGGGGTTCCCATAATGCACTGTTTCTTTTCAGTCACCTCTTTTTACTCTGTTTATACTCCACTCTGCATTTAAAAATTAGTTATTATTAATCTCTGTCTCTCCCCCCCTCAGCAGATGACCCCCCCTCCCTGAGCCTGGTTCTGTTGGAGGTTTCTTCCTGTTAAAGGGAGTTTTTCCTTCCCACTGTCACCAAGTGCTGCTCATAGGGGTCGTTTAGACTGTTGGGTTTTGAAACCTCTGGAAAAGATGATGATGAAGAAGGAAGTGAAGGAGGAGGAGTAGAAGGTATTGAGGAAGGCAGGTTGTCAGGGCTCTGCTGCCCTCTGATGGACAGACTGAATCTGACAGCACAGGACTGAACAGGATTGTGGCACACCCTGCTGCTGGGAACCCACACCAACCTCTGGAGCATGTGCACTCACCTGTACAGGTGAGGCAGCATGTTCAAAGCCACTGTGGGCTTTACTGCCCTCTGCAGGCTGTAAATGAGGACCAAACAATAACCTCCTGATTCATTGAATAAATAGGCTCACTGAAGGCTGACAGCTTTGATGAGCTCTGATGTTACCAGTACTCCTTTTATCACAGGAGAACTATTATTGCTACATAAAAGCATTTTATCGTATTAAGATATTAATTTTGTCACATTTTCATAATTCCCTGTGCAGAAGAGCTCTCTCTCTCTCACACACAGATCCTGGTTTTATTGATGATGATGCAGAGAATTTAAATTGGAGAAAATAAATGTTATAAAAACCATCCCAGCTGACATAGGATGAGCGGCGGGGCATAATGTAAGAGTCCAAACTGTAATACCCTGGGTTCAAAACCCAGGACCCTGTCAAATCTCCAGCTGTGTGCTAGGTCTTCATGTCTGGCGGTGTGACGGGCAGAGATGGACCCAGATGCAGGACTCCAGATACTCAGGGGCGGTTCTAGGGGCGGGGTCACAGGGGCATTGGCCCCATCTGAAATCTGATTGGCCCGCTTAATTTTGCCCCTGTCCTGTCACTCATCTGTCCTTTGTCCAAGAGCGAGGATCAAATTATAGGTGGATGCAATTCCATGCCGAAACACCAGTAGCGCTAATGAGCCAAATAGGAATGTCCAGCATGAATAAAGCTTACAGAAGAAAAAGATCTGAACGATCTCGTGGAGAACGTTTTTTTAACCGACAACCAATGCCAGTGTATATTTTGAGGAATTTGTTGGTAATGATAAGTCATAAATTCCTTCTTACTCAGAGCTGTCACACAGCATAAGTCTGACAGTAAATTAAGAAGCAAAGTTATTTAAGACTAATGTTAACTGAGGCCCTACTTGTGTTTGCACATGAATGTTAGCATTTCACTAATTCATGTACTTCTTTGTAATTTGCATTAGTGTGTTAACATTAACTATAATGTTTGGCAGTGATAGAGAAGAATATGAAAAGAAAGGGTCAGTCTCAGGTGGGAATTCAGCAGTTTTTGAGCAAAGAGTGAGTCTGCAGCTGAAGATGTGCAGGGTGAGAGGAGGCAGAGAGCAGCAGGACACAGCAGACCAGAGGCTGGTCAGGAGCAGGGCACCTCCAGCCCCTTTTCATCAGGTCAGAAATCATTTAGGGAGAGCAACAACAGTTAATGCTGTAATGTATGAAATGTCTGATATTGTTATTTAGTGAAATGGCACATAAGTTCACTGAATTCTTACACCTCATGGTGATAAGATTTACCATAACTTTAATGTAATGGCTTTAATTTTTATTGGTCCGTATATCACCACATCTACCAAAAATACTTGGCCCCTCTATGAATACTGTGGCCCCTTGATGGCCCCTTATTCAGAAAAATCCTAGATCCGCCACTGCAGATACTGACATAACTTAAAAGGTGTTTATTGAGATGGACACGAAACAAAATCCTTCTGGGAGTCAGACAAAGAGCAGAAAACAAAAATGACACAAGGTAGACAAAAAAAAACACACACAGGCGTGGCGGCATCAACAACACGACAACAAGCAGAGAACACACAGGACTTAAATACACCAGGGGATAACGAGGGAAAGTAGAAACAGCAGGGAGCACAGCTGAACACGACACTGACGAGACAAGGGGAAGCAAAACTAAATACACTGCACAAGAAACAAGACACTACCAAAATAAAACAGGAAGTGGAACAAGAGAACAGAGATGGAGACTTGACACAAAACACAAGGAACTAGAAATAAACTGCAGACTAGAAACAAAAGAACAAAAACAGCCCAGGACCATGACAGGGGTCTTCTTGTTGGAGCATTCTGAGTCACTCGTTCACAAAACAGATGCTGAAACAGCTCAGCTCATCGTTTCCACAGTCAGTCCGTCTGCTGACGAAGAACCTGCTGTAGGTCAGAGGAAAGCCCCCACAGGGCTCCTCGTACCCGCTTCACTTTGATGGCAGGTCACAGGTGATGTGTTTATCAGTGAGACTGCTTTCAGATCCTTAAAGAGGCAAAATGGACACAAGGTAATAATCATCTTTATTTTTAAGAGCAAAAAGTACAGATTAGATGTGATGAACAACGAGAACACAGAGACTTTGTAAACCACACATGAACCAACAGCTTTTCATAAAAACAATGCAAAGAGAGGATGAAATGAAAAACTAACCTGCTGATTATGAATAAAATAAAATGGCTGTAGTGATTTGTATTTAATGGCAGCAGGTTAAAGGAACTTTTTATTGCTACTTTGCTAATTTGTCATATTTCTAACATCATCATATTTGAACTCTCTGAGGTCTGGAGACTAAAAACAGATTTTATCTTCAGACTGAGACCCTTGGAGTTGGTGTAAAACTGATTTGGCTGCAGTTTTTAATAGAGTTTAAATGTTTTTCAGTCTGAAAATGTCATGTGAATATCAGCTGAACTTATAAAGTTTTGAGGGCTCAAATTCTGAAAAGAAAAATATTCAAAACCTCAAATTTGGACCCAGCTTATGTACATGGAGATCCTGTAAATCAGAAAATATTCATCATATGAAGATAAAAATGTCACACGGCTTCATTAAACAAACTAACGCTACTGTAGAGAACGAGTCAGCTGATTCTGATGGGGCTGGGCGGAGTTTTAAAGAACAGCATCACCCAGTAGCTGCTCAAACATGCATGATGTCATCAGTGCCCTCAGGGTCAGAGCTTGTGACCCCGACTCCTGAGGTCAGCCAGCGCTGGAGCTGCAAGGAAGGAGAGAGAGGGTTCTTCAGTGTGATGTTTCAGTTCAAACCTGGAGTTATGGTTACAGTAGTTACTCTGTTACAAACATACAGTCTACATATATTTCATAGTTTGGTCCAAAAATGAAAACTAGCAGCATTTACTTTGCAAGGTTCTTTACATGCACATTAATTAATGAGGAAGTCCAGTGCATGTTAGCCCAGAACAACGATGCTATGAGAAGCATCCAGGTGTCCACTTATTTAGAAGGAAGAACACAGTATTGGATGAGCTCAGTGTATTATAATCCTGGCAGGCTGATGGGAACAAAACTGAGTCCCATGCTGGGATGAAGCACCTCGATTTTTTTTCTGCATGTTTGAAAGCAGCTTCAACAAAGAAAGTTTAAAAACTGAATGCTAAAATCTGCCCACCTGTGATCAATAATTTTAGACAGCCTACGTTTTCTTTATGCTGGAAATGAAATCCTTGGAGGTGTTTTTGTCCTTGTGAATTTAAACTCACCTGCAGTCTGCTGTTGTTGGACTCTCTCAGCTTGGCGTTGTCTCTCCTGACTTCTCTCCCTCCCAGCCGCTGACATCGACAGCGCCGCCATCTTACAAACGCTGATTCTCTCCTTGCTGCTTCCAGCTCCGCTGCCCGTACTCCTGATTGGCCGGTCGCTGCTGCTGATGACCCTGCCCCCTGTGCTATTGGTCCTCCCTGACCCCGGGGAGCCGCAGATCCTCCCTCCAGTGTAGCTGCTGAGTTTGTCATTGCTACCAGCACTGCGAAGTTTAGATCCACTTCCAGCAGCTTTTGAACTGCTCAGCCACCCGCTGCTGCCCCCGCTAACACCAATCCTCCCCCCGGGGCTCAGGGCTCTTGGGCTGTTGGTTGTCCTCCCTCCACCGCCCCACCCCGCAATCCCCACACTGCTGCTGCGCCTAACAACGCTGCCTGAGCTCAGCTTGCCAGCACTTCCAGCACTGCTGAGTCTGCGCCTGCTGCTGGTGTAGCTGCTTGGTGGACTGATTGTCTGGCTGCGGCTGACGCTGGCCCTGTCTGCGCTGCTAGATCTACTCATATGACCAGTACTCCCACCATACACTACGCTTCCTCCACTGACAAACCTCCCTGCTCCTGATGTTCCTGGTGGGCTCGTTGCGAGTTGCATGGCTTCTGAAGGACAGTCTTCACTATCAATGCTCATACATCCAGGACGCCAACCATAAAGCTTCCACTCTCTGCTCCCAAGCCTCCCTGCTCCTGGTGGGCTTCTTGCCATGTTCATGGCTGTTGGAAGGCATTCTTTGCTGTCTGCATTGAGGGAGCTATCACTGCCAGCCCAGTTGCCCGTACGTCCAAGACTGCCTCCGTAAACTATCCACTCTCCACTCCCTCCACTCCCTCTCCTCCCAAAACTCCCTGTTTCTGGTGGACTTGTTGCAAGCTTTCCATTTATGGATGAGCTTTCTCCATTCCCTTCACTGGGTAATTTAGTGCCAGCATCTAAGCTGCTCTTACGTCTAAGACTGCCACAGTAATCTATCCACTCCCCACTTCCGAATCTCCCTCTTTCTGTAAGATATTCCTTGCTGCCACTGTAAACCTTCCACTCTCCATTGGCACACCGGACTCTTTCCTTTATCCCTGCTGTTGTCACTTGTGTATCACCACTGTTGCTAACTCTACCTCCTAACTTGCTAGAGGTAGTTCCTTTACTGAAAGGGACACTTCCAAAGCTTCTCGCATCACTATCCATAGTTACACGTTCTATCTTATCTTCATCTGGAGTACCACTTGCATATTTGCCTCTGGTCCTTCTTGCATCTCTTTTCCGATAAAGGCCTCCAAAACCAAGCTGTTCCTCTCTGTCAGCTATGATACTTCGTCCATCTCCAAACGCCAAGCCTGCATGACTGCTGCTCACCTGAAGGTCACTGCTCTGACTGGTTGGTCTAAGCTTGGAACTAAGCTTTGTACCATTCAGATTAACTCCTCTACCTTCATGACATTCAAATGGTCTAAAACACACATCTCTGTCTCCCTCTGAAATGATGACCTTCACATTTCTGTCTTCTGGCAAAGTTCTATCACCACTAAATAATACAGACTGGCCTTCTTCTTTCGTTGAGAGAATGTATTTCTCAATTGGTCGAACATGTGCATTTGCCTTGGTTAGACTCAGACTTATTGCCTCATCTTCTTCGTCATTCTTTGGACTCAAACATGTGTCTGAGTCATTTGGGCTCAGATAATTTTCTGGTTCATTTGGACTCAGAAGTAGATCAGGACTTGTAATGTGGTCTTCCACATCGACTGGGTAAAATGCTTCATCTGTGAGGCTTAACATCACTTCTGTCTCAACCAGACTCAGACATATTTCTGGGCTGAAGCAACAGGGTGGTTTTGTTTCACTGGCTGACAAACGGACCTCTTCTGGACTTAGGAACTCTTCATAAGAGGAACAGCTCAAACCCACACCAGAATCTGTTAGACTTGTAGAATGCTTTGGCACCTCTTCACCTGCAAGATCAACCATTTCCTTGTTAGACTTGGCTGGATCCATCTTCACCTTATTGGCATTACTTACTATCTCCATTTCATCCACTTCTGCTTTTAAAACCTCTGTAGTTTGAGTTTTACTCTTAAGGTTTTCCTTGCTTTCTGGACAAGAAACTGCAATGCTGGACCATGATTCTGCATCCTTCATAAACTTCATGTTGGACATATGTGCCAAACTTTTATCTAAACTCAGGACAAACAAAGTATCTTCTGCTTCTTCCGTTCCCCTCTTTCTTTGTCTGTGTACATCCCCGTTATTCACCTCAGTCTTAACCTCAGTTGGAATCAAACATGTGTCTGGGTCATTTGGTGAGAGATATATTTCTGGCTCATGAGAACTCTTGACTGGACACATTTCTGGATTCAAGCATTCATCTGACTTTGTTGGGCTCATTAATTCAGCTTCTCTTGGACTCTGATGCTCTTCAGAGCTGGAGGAACTTAAAGCCACAACAGAATCTGTTAGATCTGTAGATGTTTCTGAGCTTCCAGTACTTACCAGTATCTCTTGATTTTGCAGATTTACCTGCTCATTATCTGGTTGAAATGGGTTCATCTTCACTTCCTTGCAGTCATAGACTTCTTCTACTTTGTCCACCACATCATTTAAGTTCTCAGTACGGGGTGGTTTTGTTTCATTGGCTGACAAACGGACCTCTTCTGGACTTAGGAACTCTTCATAAGAGGAACAGCTCAAACCCACACCAGAATCTGTTAGACTTGTAGAATGCTTTGGCACCTCTTCACCTGCAAGATCAACTGTTTCCTTGTTGGACTTGGCTGGATCCATCTTCACCTTATTGGCATTACTTACTATCTCCATTTCATCCACTTCTGTTTTTAAAACCTCTGTAGTTTGGGTTTTACTCTTAAGGTTTTCCTTGCTTTCTGGACAAGAAACTGCAATGCTGGACCATGATTCTGCATCCTTCATAAGCTTCATGTTGGACATATGTGCCAAACTTTTAGCCAAACTCAAGACAAGCAAAGTATCTTCTGCTTCTTCCGTTCCCCTCTTTCTTTGTCTGTGTACATCCCTATTATTCACCTCAGTCCTAACATCAGTTGGAATCAAACATGTGTCTGGGTCATTTGGTGAGAGATATATTTCTGGCTCATGAGAACTCTTGACTGGAGACATTTCTGGATTCAAGCATTCATCTGACTTTGTTGGGCTCATTAATTCAGCTTCTTTTGGACTCTGATGCTCTTCAGGGCTGGAGGAACTTAAAGCCACAGCAGAATCTGTTAGATGTGTAGATGTTTCTGAGCTTGTAGTACTCAATGACTCATTATCTGAGTGAACTGGATTCATCTTCACTTCCGTGTGGTAATGGACTTCTTCTACTTTGTCCATTTCTTCATTTAAGTTCCCAGTGCTTGCAGTTTTACTGTAAAACTTGTTATTATTTTCTGGGATACCAGATGAAGTATTTTCATTGTTGTACCTTGTATTTTTATCTTCTGTGAGTTTATTTGGTTGGTTTTTGGATATTCCCAAACTCTGATCAAGACTTAGGACACTTTCTCCCTCTACAATTTCTTTTCCAGACTTTCCATCTACTCCTTCATCTGTGTCTTCCATAAGGGCTACCTCACCACAGACTTCACCCTGAACTGTTGTTGATCTATCAACCCAAGAAGATCCAGATGCCCCGTGTATAGTACTGGCAGTTTCATTCATGTCCTTGACAGTTTCTGGTGAAGTCTCAGCCTCACTGGTCATGATCTGTGTTGGATTTTTCTTCGTTGCATGGAAGGAGCTTTCAGGTGGATCCACCACTTCAGGTGGATCCACTTGCACCTCAGGAGTTGTTGGACTGAAGAGATCAAATTTGGTCTCAAAATGTGGCTGTTCATTTTTAACTGCTTCGGCACAAAGAATAGTTTTGTTAGTCTCCACTCTAATATTTGTCCCTCTGCCAGAAGACTGTGAACCAGCTTGTTTGGAAATCAAAGTCTCTTGCTTGGTTTGAATTGTGTCAGTGCTGTCAGGATCCAGAGTTGTGGTTATTTCTGTTTTGGAAGCCTTGACAAATGCTCTCTTGTTGGGTATCTCTTGACTAATTTGAGCCCCAGCAAATATTGAACTCTGAACATCATGATCTTTAGCATGAACTTCATTTTCCACAGGGCAGCTCTGACTGCTGACTGTCTCAGTAGAGATGATGGACTTGCTCATTTTTTCAGAAAGAACTCCTGTTCTCTGGTTATCAGGCTTTTGGAAGGACTCCACCAAAGGGTTAGTTAGTGTTGGATGTTTGTTGTGGACAAAAACTGACTGGGATGCAGTCACTGTTTTGGACAGGGGTGCAGCTACTGGTGTTTTTCCAACAGTGTGAGCATGACCGCCCTGAACACTGACTGTTCTGTCTACCATGATGTTTCTCCTGAATGTGAGTGGGCTGGTTGCAAGATGGGAAGATCTGGCATCTGGCTTGGCATTAAAGTGGACACATGAATCCCTGAAAAGATCAAATGAAACAAGAAGAATGGCAAGAACAGAAATTGAATTATATAGTCAAAAACTATGAAGTACCAGCAAAAACCTAAATCTTTTACATTGGAGAAAAAGTCAAGTGATGAAACAAGAATAAGAGTTACACCAGATAAAGATTAATCACTGAAAAGGGCTGCATTTATCTCTTGGATTTCCTTTATTATTATCTCGTACCCCTCATGGCCCAACCCATCCAGCAGCTTCTTGTAGTCCTGTATCTCGGCCTCCAGTTGGCTCTTGATGTCCAGCAGGGACTGATGATCTGCAGCCTGCAACACTGAGTCCAGGTCTCGGGACAAACCATCTGCTGTCCTCTGTAGGACCACCAGCTGCTGGAGTAACGACTCAGTTTGCTCCCGACCAGAAGCCTCCAACACCAAGACCTGCACAGACAGGAAGACTGATGCCAGTCTTGACTTGGGTCTGGACTCTGATGGGTTTTGTTTTGTGATTTGTTAGTCCTGACTTAGAGTAAACTCAGGAGTTTTTAAAATTCTACTAGAAGTAAGTCTCACCACTCGGTCTGAGCAGTTTATGTCTTTAGCTGCTGATTGGCTCTTTGGTGGCAGGGGTGGCATCGTTAAACTGGTGTCATTATGAACAGTTTCTTGCAGAACTGAATTTATAACCATCAATCCAATAAAAAAAAAATCTAATTGACCTCTTGTTTAAGGAACCAGGGCAACTCTAATTATGGGTGGGCCTGAAGAAAGAGCTGCAGGACTTACTGGTCTGGACTGGGACTTCCCCTGGGACCTTATGTTGCTCTAATTGTGGGAACATTGGAGTACTGAAGTGTAGTGTGACCTCACCACAGCCTGAAGTTGTGTCAGTTCTGTTGCCAGATGGTCCACTTCTCGCCTCAGTGCTTCTAGCTTGGCTCTGTCAGCCTCTGACCCCGCTGAAGAGTCAAAGCTCGGCATGCACGCCTGAATGTGAGACACCTGGAAAAATGTTACATTACATTACAATCCCTTTTAAAGTTACCTTTGTTTAAATACAAGTGTGCAGCAGATATTTGTCTGCTAAAGTCTTCTTCTTCTTGTCTACCTGAGTCTTGAACCAGGACTCGCTCCGTCTCAGGTGCTCCACCTGTTGTATCAGGTCTGATGACTCAGCAGTGTGCCTCTCGACAGCAACGCCCCCTGTCACCTCAGCCAGGAGAACCTGCATATCCTGGGCAGGTAGACAGGAAACAGGATGTAGTTTGTGTTGTTTCTTTGAAGGATCCAGGTGAGTGGTCGTATTGTTTTACCTGCTGGTGTCGAATCTGCAGATCTTCCATCTCTTGCATTTGTTCGTTCAGCAGATTCTGGAGCTCTGGCAGATTGTGGGCTTTCAGCACCTCCCCCAGCAGCCTCAGGTCACTAAGCTCCACCTCCAGATGAGTGCGCCGCTCACACTCCTTTTTACACCTGCTCACATAGCAGAGGATCATGGGATATGTCTTCATTTATGTGTGTGTTTGGGGGTCCAGCTTTCAATGTGGTATCCATGCATATGCAGCCACCTTGATCTGGATTATGAAACGTGTCTCTGCCATCTTTCTTAGGGGGTGGACCATAACATTACCTACTGATTTGTGCAACATTTAAAGCCTAACTATTAGCATTTTGGCCACAGCCATGTTGTTTTGTTTAGAAGTGACCATATTTGGATGACAGGGTGGAGTGCAAAATTATCACCTGATGCTAACTGGATTAAAAATGCTCCAAAAGGCTCCAACAGCACAAACACAGTGCAGAGGTCCAGTTCAGGGACTCCGGTTAGCTGAGGGGAAGCCTAGCAGACAGCTAGCAGCTACAGCCGCCTGTGTCGCTGCAGAGTGGTAAAGTTAGAAGACTTTAATGGAGCGAAGCACTGAGGAGGAGCTTTGATGGAGGAATCCCATCACTTTTTCCATTTCAGTTTTCACATTCGATTACAGAAGTGTGACAGTTACTGTGAACATCAGAGAGATGAGCTCAGTCTCCTGTAAACACATTTCCTGCATTTAGAAAAAAACTAAAGGGTTTGAAGATCAGCGGCAGAGTTCGTCATGAACAGACTTCTGCCTTCATGCACTCACACACATTAGGAGAACCAGCTGCTCTGATGCAACAGGTGACTGAAAGCAGTGAGCAGTGAGGCACCTGTAAGCCTATATCTCTGGTGTGGATCTACCTTTCACTGAGGTCGAAGACGGTGAGCTCTGCTTCAAGTAACTGCAGCTTCAGCTGAGCCTGGGCTGAGAGACATTCACTGATCTGTGAGCGACAGAGAGAGAGAGAGAGAGAAGCTTTATTGGTGACTTCAGCGCCTCCTCAGGAATGAATGATGTCAGGCTTTGACCCATGACCTTTAATCACAGGACCAGCTTCCTGACACGAGAACCTCGTTAAACAGTGGGTGGGGATCACATCCATTGTCATTGTAATTTTATAGCAGAGGAGCTGAAAGGGCAAATGCATGAAGAGACTTGATTTGAAACATGATGTGTTCCAGTGTCTGAACAGATCTTTGATTACATGGCAGTCCGTGGAGTCGGTGGAGCCTCAGGTGGATGTTGGAGGAACTGCAGGCTCTGGCACATTTTTCAGCCCTGGAGGCTATCGCCTGGTTCAGATTTTTTTTTACCTTTATTAAATGTTTCAGTCTCTGGGTTTGATTGAGGACTTCATCTTTCAAGCATCAGAGAGCTGCAGAGTCTCTAAAGCTGCAACAAGCTTCAACAGGAATAAATCTGACATCAGTTTTAAGGAGCTCCGCTGTCTGCACATGTTCTTCTCTTTACTTTATGACTCCACTGACGAATCTCATCCATCAACACCTCACTGCCCTTTAGATTATAGTCACAGACTACACAATAAATCAGTTAGAGAGAAGGGAGGGAAGAAGGGAAGATATGTTGGTAAACAAGAAAGAAAGAATGAGAGGAAATAATGCAAGAAAAGGCAACAAAAAGGGACTAAAGAGAGAGAAACTGAAGGATCACAGAGAAAATAAGGAACGAAAAAGCAGATAGTAAAAGAAAAAAGTGAAGGATGGAAAAACTAAGGAAAGGAAACAAAAAGGAAAGAAAGAATGAGGATAGTGGAAGAAGGAAGGAAGGAAGGAATCGACAGATGTCTGAGCTCCAGTTTTCATGAGTGAAATTTGAGGATTTTAATTGGATGTTACTGAGTGCTGATCAGCAGGTATCTGTGTGATGCTCCCACAGTCTAACCAACCAAGCTAGCTAGCATTAGCTGATAGCTTTGTGACAGCACAGTGATGGTCCATCGTTTATTTACAGTCTACCTGGTCCTGCAGCAGGGAGGCGGTCTTCAGGTGTCCATCCAGCTGTCTCAGCTCTTTGGGACACTTCCTGTCCAGCTCCTCCTGGATCTGATGCTCCAGCCTCTGATTGGCTGCCTCAAGATGCTTGACCTGAACAAACAAACGTTCTCTGTCAGTAATCGTTTTTATTTTCTCTTGCTCTTTAGAACATACTTATTCTGAGGCTCTCTCTGCTGTTTCTGTGCTTCTTGTCCCACAAATATAAATTAATAACATCTCAAATCCTGCACGTTCACAGCTGCTTCAGGAAAGATTAAATCAGAGATCACACTTTAAATTAAACAGCACTGTCAATGCTGATGGTTTATTTTTAGGATGTTTTTCAACACATTTCCGTTGATTTCTTTCCTAAAATTGCTAATCAGTAATTACTGAGTCTGTTCTCACTTTCACTGTGTGCAGCGGCTGTCGGTCCTCCTCTGAGAATCGGACCGTTTCTGTTGCCTGGTACAGATAATAAACAGCACTCGGAAAACTCCTGAGAGGATTTATTATAAATCTCACTGTAATTTTTGAATCTTTGAGTAAAGTCTGTATGAAGTTCATGCAAAAGTTATAAATCTGAACATTTTAAATTCTCCCGCTGGTCTCCTTTAAACCTCAGTCTGCACTCAGGTCAAATCCTATTGTATCTTTATTTTTTCCCTCTAAAATAATAATGATCATTTCATGTTTGTGTGTTTCCAAGTCACATGAAGGAAGTAAAAAATAAATCTGCTGGTTCGTACAAACTCTGATGAAAAACTTGCTCCTAAAATGATCACAAACCATCAAATCTGTAAATATACTGAAGCTTTTAGCTGGAGCAGAAACGATTCATCATCACTAATAAATCTGTTTTGTTTTGGTGCTTTTCTTCCACTGCTCAGAGGTGATCATGATGGGAAGAAGTAAAACAAGAAAATGTGAAGGTGAAAAAGTTGCGTTTTACTGTGTTATTGTTTGCTCTCAGAGTCTTTTAGCTGTTGCTCACTGATCTCAGTTTAACTTTGGATCCATAAAGCAGGAAAGTGTTTCCTCCCACTGCCTCCATTAGCTGATGTGTTTTCCATCCTACCTGCTGCAGGTATGAAGCCAGCCTCCTGTTCAGCTGCTGCAGGCTGACCTTCTCTCTGGATAAAAAGGAGCTGCCGCTGCCGCCCGGAGCTGCAGGAACTGCAGCAGCCGTGCAGTCGTGCATCGACCCTCCGGCTCCGTGCTGGTAACAGTAATCTGGAGCAGACCGCGAGGTTCTGCTGCTGCGGAGAACCTGCCAAGAAATCATTTTATTTCTGTTTCATCGCAGCTGCTTTAAAGCTTCCTTTAACAAACTCTGTCTTCTTCTGCGGTTGTAAAGTGAGCTGTAAGAGGGTTTCTGTCTCAGGTGTGTCAGCAGCGGCTGGAGCTCAGGTTTGATCTGCTTTAACCTTTGAATGGTGATATTTAGAAACAGGTTTCAGCAGGATGGCAGCCCTGCCCTGCACGCTGCTCGCTGCACACCGCGTCCAAACCAAGTCAGGTTTTCACTTGTTCTGCAGATGTTCTGGATCAGCAGTCGTGTAACCCGAGGGCCAAACCTTCATTTACAATGTGGAAAATTAAAGCAAGGAAATTGTCTCAAAGGTCATCAGTGATTCTGTAACAGAGAGAGCATCAGCCCTGCAGCTCCTTTCTTTAACATCACATCAGCTCAGAGCTCCACAGTCTGATTCTCTTTGACAAACACAGAAACTATACAAACTCTGTTTCATCACTTTTTCAGATTTTAAATAACAACAGAGAGGCTTTCATGTCTTTATTGTTTTATCAGTTTCATGCTCATTCGTGTCTCTTTGGTTTCCTTTAATCATGTAGAGGAAAAGGAAAGTCCAAAGTTCAGTTCAGCTGTTCTTGTTTAAAAAGGACGTGTTCTGCTCGTTGGACCCTGATCAGGGATGGGAATCAAAAACCAGTGCCACTTCAGAACCAGTTCCAAATTTTCCAAAGCATCTGAATGATATGTGTCTGGTTCTCTTATGCAGGCTGCAGGTACTGACAGGGCACACTGGTTTCAGGAGTCGAGGCTGGGAGGACCAGAGCTGGTCAGGAGAGGCGTGTACCATCCCTAACTCTGCCAGAGCAGCTTTGCGTGATTCACAGTTTGAAATAATCCTTCTTTATCTGACACAGGGCCTCGCCGTGCGCTGGGGTGTTACTGAGGCAAAAACCTGACAACTGAAGCACATCAGAGTTTATTAACATGCTTTAACACATGCAGGTCCCACAGAGCTCCACTGAGTTAATGCAGTTAACTTAAGCCGTTTCAGAACACCTGGGCCTTCAGGTATTTCCTGACATCCTTATTATGCAGAAAAGCACAGCCTGTTTCACAGGTATGAACGTGTAACAGGCAGCAGCCGAGGCGGCTCCGCTCCGAACCAGGATGCTTTTCATCTCTTTTTCTCCTACCAGCGTCCTGCCAGCAGGGGTCGCTGGAGGACTCATTCCTTCTTAGCGTAAACGAAGCAGGAGCCGCAGCCAATGAGCGATCAGTGTCTGCGCTTCGCGCGCCTGCGCACCGAGGCTGCGGGTGTTTTGTTGACATGTCTGCCGCAGGTCTTTCATGAGGGTTTCTGCGGGTTTTGCAGGCAGAGCGCGGCCTCCCTTTACGACCCCACCTGATGGAGAACCCCAGAGACCTGGTGAGTCCCGAGGCTCCGCCGAGCGCCCCGAACCCGCATTTCCCTCCTTTTCAGAGCTCGTTTCAGCGGCTGCCTGGAAGCGACTGTGGACGGAGCGTTCAAGCAAACCTCCGCTGACAAATCTTTAAATTTAAGAGTCTCTTCTTCTGCGACGGAAACACATGTCCAAACTTAAATGGGATTTTAACAGTTTTTATCGAGAACATATCAGAGTTTAATTCGGCATGCGTGTAAAGACTGGAGCAGTTATTTAACCGGCCAAACGTAGTCTTTATATCCGCTTTACCTGTTGTTCGGGCCAGATCTCCTTTGAAAGTCATCCGATATTAGTTTCCCTGCTCGTGGCCAAAGCCAGACAGTGGACTGATGTTACCTTAAAAACGCCGAATACAGCTGACAAAATGCTGTGTAATTCGGTATGCATGTATTCCGGTAAACGTGTTTAAATTCAATAAAAATTTAACGTGTTTATCGTTTTGCTTTTTTCCCGCTTCATTCTCATGATGTCCATTCAGAGCGTCACGGTGATCAGTGCCGAGAAAAGGTGAACGTAATGCTGGCAGTGGCAGAGTAAGCTCGTCTGCAGGGGGGTTACGGGGCTGCTGGAGGTGACCCGGCGCTCTCTGTGCTGTCAGTCAGCCTCTCTGCACTGCAGTGCTGCAGGAGCAACAGACTCACTGATGCAACAGCTGGGTGGAGGTCAGATGGCGAAAGCAGAAAAAGAAAAGTGTTCATGACCTTCACAGTTCTTTGGTGTCCAGGTTGCAGCCTGATGATATTTAATACAAAGGTTTTGTGATTAAATTAGTCTCTCTGTGGCTGAAATGCAGTTTTACTTGGGTAAAAATAACATCTTTGGAGATCTGTTTGACTTTTGACCTCTTCTCCTCCCTCAGGTGGAGCGTCCGTCACGGAAGCGGCGGGACTCCTTCGGGATGCTGGATGGGCTGGATGAGGACCGGAGCAGCTGCAGCACTGAGTCCAGCGGGGGGAGCGGCGCCTCCAGCCCCGAGGACAGCGAGGACGAGGAGCTAGGAGGAGGAGGAGGGGTCGCTCAACTCAACCCCTCCTCCTCCGCTTCACTGACACTCATCAAGACCAACGGGCAGGTGTACACGTACCCCGACGGGAAGGCCGGCATGGGTGAGTTTGTGTCCAGAATCACAGGCTGGCTTTCTGCTGGTTCTTCGGAAAGTTCTCTGTGAGCTGGTGGGTCTGTGTCCTCAGTTCCTCTGTCTCTGCTCTCCTCAGCGACCTGTGAGATGTGCGGCATGGTTGGTGTCAGAGATGCCTTCTACAGCAAAACCAAGCGTTTCTGCAGCGTCTCGTGCTCCAGGAGTTATTCCTCCAACTCCAAGAAGGCCAGCATCCTCGCCAGACTGCAGGTAAAACACACACGCAGCAGGTTCATGAACGCTTTGTGTTGAACCGAGATATACTTGAGGATTATGATCTGTATTCATCTGTTTTTATGTCCTGTGAGATCGAGTGTAACGCGCCCTGTGTGTCTCTGTTTTTAAGGGGAAACCTCCTACAAAGAAAGCCAAGGTTCTTCAGAAGCAGCCTCTGATGACCAAACTAGCTGCCTATGCTCAGCAGCAGGCCAGCCAGCAGAGCAGCGTCAAGAAGAGCGGTGAGTTCAACACCATTAACAAGTTCAGCTGAAAAAAGGGACTGAAATGAGCTTTTTGACTGAATAAAATAATGCATTTGCTTCCTCTGTGATGGATTTCATTAGAATTAAAAGATGTTAAATGCAAACACAGAATTCGATTGTAGGTGTTGCCGGGCAGAGAGCATCAACCAAACGGACAGTTTAGGGTCTTCTGCTGTAGCCTCTGCAGAGCAGAGCAGATATGGGTTGAACCTTCTCGTCCCATTGTTTGGACTTCAATTTCCAGCTCCAGGACTCTACCAGAGCAGCTTTGCATGATTTCCAGTTCATAATAATCCATCTTTATGTTAAATGGGCCTTGGTGTACCCTCCTTAGTTCATCTATATGACATCAGGTTTTTAAATCACCAATATTGGTATTGGTATGAGTCTCAGAAATCTGATATCAGTCGGGCTCAGCTGTGTTCTCCATCATATCTGCAGTTTGTCTATTTGCTTGAAGGTAAAAAGCTGCACGGACATCTCCACCTGCGGTGATTCCATATCTTTTATCGGGGGTTTGCTTGAGCCTTCTGTTTTCTTTGCAGTGTCCGTGGAGGTGTTCGACTGGGGCCGTTACCTCGGGGACGGAGAAGTGATGGGAGCGCCGGTCAGCTGCTTCAAACATGTGGGTACAACCAAAGTTTCTAGAAGCATCTGTCACCACAACACCTCCATCAGTTATGTTGAGGCTCTCCTCTGAATATAAAGAGAGCTCCAACTGTATTTTTACTGATGTTCATGTAAACTGTACATGCAGTCATCAGTGTTTTTGCCCCAGAATGAGGTTTAAAAAAACATTTCCTCTGGATGTGATATTTCTACTACACAAGGTCAAAGGTAAAAGTGTTACAGCAGGGATCCTCAACTCCAGGCCTCGAGGTCCGGTGTCCTGAGTCAAATATAGAAGTTATTAGCAGGACTCTGGAGAACTTGACTGCATACTGAGGAGGTAATTCAGTGGCTGTGGGTAATTAATGGATCTCGCTGGACGTGCAGCTGACCACGTTGTCTAACATCTGTTTCAGCGGTCTGAGGTGGTTTTCTGTGTCGGGGACGAACATGAAACCACCTCAGACCGCCATACCTGCATTCATTTCACATCCACGATCTTTATTGTGTCATACTGAGCACCTCACAGAATTCTGTTTTCTTTTGTGTTTTTGCCTTTCTGAGAAAGTTTGTGTCGTTTGTATACATTTTTTAGCTAAGTTGTTTTCGTGTGTTGGCTGCTGTAAAACAGGAATTTAAAATATTTCATATCTTCGGAGTTTCTTTTATACTATCAGTGTGTGTCAGTGGGATCTGCAGTGAGAAGCTGAGCGCAGCATTTTGGATGATTCGTTTGTTTTTTAGGTCCCAATGGGAAAGTCATGGGGGGGCATCGGTGAAGGCATTCGGGTCGAGGTCCCAAACACTGACACCGGTCTGCCCATGAAGGTTTACTGGATCGCTACCATCATCAAACTGGCTGGTACACACACACACACACACACACACACAGGGAAAATGTCATCACCCTGATGTTAAGGTGGAGTTAATGTTAGGTTACTGTGTGTGTGTGTGTGTGTGTGTGTGTGTGCGCGCGCGTGTGTGTGTGCGCGCGCGTGTGCGCATGTGGGAACGCAGGTTTTAAGGCTTTGCTGAGATACGAGGGTTTCGACAGCGACTCTGCGCGAGACTTTTGGCTGAATCTGTGCGTGCCGGACATCCACCCGGTGGGCTGGTGTGCCGCTGGAGGGAAACCTCTGGTCCCCCCTCAGAGTAAGGGTCACTTCCTGTCTGCAGAGGAGTTCTCAGACCTCAGATCATTTTCACAATCCTGAGCAATCACACTAATCAGGTTCACAAGGATAAACTCTGAATAATTTTAAGGCTATAAAGTGATGTATGGTGTGTGTCTGTGTTTGATCAGCCATCCTGCACCGCTTCTCCAACTGGAAATCGTTCCTGATCAAGAGACTCACAGGATCCAAAACTCTGCCGCCAGACTTCTCCTCCAAGGTGACACAGAAACCACATGTCCTCCATTTTTTTATGACCTTCAGCCTAAACCTGAGTGTGAACTCTGAGATACCTGTTCAGGTGCAGGAGAGCATGCAGTTCCCCTTCAAGAAGCAGATGAGGGTGGAGGTGGTTGATAAGACTCACCTGTGCCGGACTCGAGTGGCTCTGGTTGAACAGGTGTGTGTCAGTGTGATTTTATACAATCAGCAGAAAAAGACTCGACCAAAGGTTAGTTTGATTGGTTTAGGAGTTTACGAGGAGGAATGGATTTCCAGATTCTGAAATTTGATTTTCTACCTTTAAAGGCACGGACAGTTTAGTATCATCAGCTGAGCTGTGGATTTCATGCATTTGAGTGTGGTTTTACCAAAAATCAGATTTAAAGAAATAAATCAGAGGACCAATAACGGAGCCCTGGGGTACTCCACACACCATCTCTGATGCATTTACTTTTATATAATTAGTGGTTTTCATTACTTGATATAATTGATAAAAGTGTTGTTGTGTAAGGTGAGTGGGTGTTCTGGAGCAAAAACTAGAACACAAATAAAAACAGAATTATTAGCCCTCCTATGAAAATGTCATGTTTTTTAAAGTATTCTTTAAGTGCTGTTAAACAGAGCAGGGAATTTCTAACACAGCGTTTCCAAACATCCCACTTTTATTTTGGATGCTTACATTATTTTTGTTTGCACACAGAAACAAAGTGATTTCACAAAAATGCCCTGGTCAGAGGTTTTAGCCCCCCCCTCAGTGCTAACAGTCAGCTGTGTGTCCTTGTTGCAGGATAACAGCCTGCAGTCGTTTGTTGTAGATTTCAGGAAGTCTCACACATCTCCTGAGCAAACCCAGCCCATTCTACTTTGGCAGATCTCTCAAGCTCCTCCAGATTTGATGGTCTTCTAGTATGGACCTTCATCTTCAGTTCACACCACAGATGCTTGGTGTTCTTTGGGTTGTACGCCTCTCCCTTCTTTCTCTGTGGCCAAAGAGCTCTAGCTTCATCTCATCTGACCAAAGGTTACACTTCCAGTGTAAATAATCTTTCTCCAGGTTGTCCTTATAATACTTAAGTCTGGCTTGAAAGTGTCAGAAATGTAGTTTTTCATGGTCCGCAACCTCACAGTTCACTCCTGTGCAGGGTTCCAGTGATCGTCTTCTTTAAGTCGACGGTTCTGACTTGGCTGAGTCATTTGCTGGAGTCTTGGCGGTTGTTCTGGGGTCTTCAGATGCATCTCTCACTAGTTTGCTTTCCAGAGACTTTGAAATCTTTTGCTTGCTGCCTCTGCCAGACTTGTTCTGCACTGTGTGCGTCTCTGAATTTCTTAATGATTCTTCTCCCTCCAGTCCTTGAAAGTCGGAAATGCTGTGATAACTTTGTGTATCTTCTGCTTTGTGAGCATCTACGGTTCTTTATCTCAAGTCTCATGATGCTTTCACAAAGGAAGCTCAAACCTTTGCTGAAGTTTTGAAATAAACCTCAGTTTTCACATGATTTTAAGAGCTTTGAGTGTTATAAACTTAAAGCACGTCATGGCACAGCAGTGATTTGTGCTGTGGCTTAATAAAAGTCTGTTTTTAACATTCAATTCAGTTTTATTCATATAGATGGATAGATAGATACTTGATTGATCCCACAAGGGAAATCTGATCACACTTCAGGCCACTTTATATTGTAAGGTAAACCCCCTACAATAATTGACCCTTGTATTTATTTATTTTTTTAATAATTCTTTTATTGTGTGAAAATAGAAATAATTTGTGCTTCATAAAACTAAAACTTGTGCATTTAGAAATTATATGTTGAAAGTCTCACTTGCAAAAATGTTAATGAAACTTAAAATTTTATTTGGGGGCTCAAAATTTTGTCCTCATCTGCAGCTGTTTTTTCTGTTTTAAACATTTGAACTAATCAAAACACAACATGAGACAAAGTGACTTCAGTTCACGTTGTTTATATTTATTAATATTATTTGCGTGAACGTTATTCTGATGCTTGCGTCGTCGTAGGTGATTGGCGGCCGTCTGCGGCTCGTGTACGAGGAGTGCGATGATGGAACCGACGACTTCTGGTGTCACATGTACAGCCCTCTGATCCACAGCATTGGCTGGTCTCGATCCATCGGACACCGCTTCAAACGATCCGGTGGGTCAGCTGATCAATTAAGGCACGGCGCGACGCCACCAGACTCCATTTAGAAAACAGTGAATTTAAGGCAGCAGTGTAATATGATGAAGAATGGAGGGGAGAAGATGGAGCTTAATAACTGTGTGATTGTTTCCAGATGTGTCAAAAAAGCTGGATGGTCAGATGGATGCACCTGGACAGCTGTTTGCCAAGGTGAGCTTCACCTGATCTCCTCTCTGTCCTGTGCTGTCAGTTTGTGAAGCCTACGTTACCAAATTGTGATGAAGATTTCTGCTCCTTTTATACCCTCGTGGATGTAAATTTAAATGATTTTTGATAACATTTTTTTCCATAAATTTTTGTCTAAACGTAGTTTGAAGTCTCAGAGAGAAGGTTAGTTCTTTCATTTCACAGGATTGCTGAACTCTTTTCATCCACTTTGTGCCTTCACTTGCAGTTAGTCTGTCATGTTGGTTGAATCCACTCTGCATAATAATGATAACTGTCTGGTGTACAGTGGACACAACAGCAGATTTAAATTCTGCATTTAACTCTAATTTTGCAAAAAAATAAAACTTAAAGAGAAAGGGACCGATAACAGAGCCCTGGGGTACTCCACGTATTTTCTGTAATGTATTTATTTATGTAACATGTAAGTATTTTATCGATTTATACTGAAGCCTTCTTAAGGAGTTTACCACAATTAACTGGAATAATAAATACAATAAATACATAAAAATGGACAGAAACATAACTGATGTTTTATCCTGTATGTCCTGTAGGTAAAGGAAGTGGATCAGAGTGGTTGCTGGTTTGAAGACGGGATGAAACTGGAAGCCATCGACCCTCTGAACCTGTCTGCCATCTGCGTGGCCACAGTGAGAAAGGTAACGGCGAGCTGAGCGTCTGCAGCCGGCTGCTCCAAACACCGGCCCCATCTAACCTGTCGCCCTCATCCATCAGGTCCTGGCAGACGGGTATCTGATGATCGGCATCGATGGCTCAGAGGCGGCCGACGGCTCAGACTGGTTCTGCTATCACTCCACGTCTCCCTCCATCTTCCCCGCTGGCTTCTGTGAGATCAACAAGATCGAGCTGACGCCCCCTAGAGGTATGGCCACCTTCAGAAGGCAGCAGCACACACTTGTAAGCAGAAACCAAGAACAGTGAGGACATGTTTGAAAAGTTGAGACAATTTAGTATATGAAGGTTTTGGAGCATGTGTTGCTCTAAAACATGTCCATGCCTTTACAGATGTGCCAGCTGCCAGTTCCATAGGTGCTGATGCACCCCCATACCCTCAGAGAGGCAGGCTTTGAATTTCATTGCATTTTGTTTTTGTCTAGATTTTCACAGCATCCTAACTTTTGTGGAATTGGGATTGTAACTCATGTGTCATTACTAGAAATTTCCCACTTGTGTGCATCTATGATTACTATACTTTTAAACTTGCATTTTTTTCTTCACAGGGTCAAAGGAGTGATCAAATTGATCCCATCTTTTTTCCTTTGGATTTCCAGGTTACACCAATCTGCCCTTCAGATGGTTTGAGTATCTGAAGGAGAGCAAGTCTGTTGCTGCCCCGGTCAACCTCTTCAACAAGGTGAGGCTCAACAGGCGCTGAAATAAACTCTCCCAACTGATCAATCAACAGAAAATCAATGAGTTTTTTTCAGTTTTTATTTCTAGCGAAGGCCTGTTATCTTTGTAATCTAAGTAGCTCTGGAGGTTTGAATGTAGAAACAAAGAAATCACATGTTGAACTCAAATTATTACATGAACGGTCAAAGGAAATGACCTGTGGTGATATTTTGATGTCAGTTGCAGCCCTTCAGACCACAAGTCAGTGGTTCCCGTATGGCACAGGTCAGTCCAGTCGAGAGCTGCTCCAGCATCTGTTTGATTTTTTTCTCTTGGTGGTTAGAGGAGGGAACATCGGGAAGGATCTTTATCGTCTACAGTCATTTACAGCAGAGTATCATCAGCATAGAGGCAAAGTTTAGTTATATATATCCAGTATAAATTTACCAAAAATAATGTTTTTCCCTGAGCCTGGTTCTGCTGGAGGTTTCTTCCTGTTAAAGGGAGTTTTTCCTTCCCACTGTCACCAAGTGCTGCTCATAGGGGGTCGTTTTGACTGTTGGGTTTTCTCTGTATTATTGTAGGGTCTTTACCCACAATATAAAGCGCCTTGAGGCGACTGTTTGTTGTGATTTGTTGCTATATAAAAAAAATAAATAAATTTAATTTAAAGAAAAAAATCACAGCTGTGTGAAAAAAGAGCTCAGAGGTACTTCATGTGGCATCATTGATACTTTTTTATGAATTAATATAATTTTTCTGAGCTGGAAGAATCTCATCAAGTGAGATAAAATCAGACAGACCTGAAACTCTGTAAAAATCTCACCATTTGCAGCACATCTGAGACAATAATTAATATTATTATTATTGCATATTTATAGAGAACATTTTAAAGAGGTTACAGGGTGCTGTGGATGCTATCACACTACAAATGTATAATAAATGTTTGCATTAAAACATTAAATTTGTGCTTTTTTTAACAGAAAGACAAACAAATGTTGATCATATTACAGAAACACTGACAGAAATAAAATATGAGGCAAAATCCAATTTATTCTAATTAGTTATTATTGTTACACTTACATTGTTGAATACATAGTTGTTATATAAACATGCAAAAGTGAAGTATATTAAGTATTTTAATATTACAGGGTAGTTTAAGTACTGTATGTTTATATGACCAGTGTAGAAAGGAGCTACAGTGATGCGAGCTGGAAAACTTAAAGAAATCATAATTTAATTCTGTTTCTGATTTTTCTTAGAAATGACTTCAGATTTTTGGCATAAAGCACTGAAACTGTGATAGAAACAAAGGCAGCAGAAAGAAATCCAGACCTGAGGGGTCTGAGGGGTAAAGCGTGTCTGTGTTCTCCAACAGGACGTTCCTAATCACGGGTTCCGCCCCGGCATGAAGCTGGAGGCCGTCGACCTCATGGAGCCGCGGCTCGTCTGCGTCGCCACCGTCACGCGTATCGTCCACCGGTTGCTACGGATACACTTCGACGGCTGGGAGGACGAGTACGATCAGTGGGTGGACTGCGAATCGCCTGACCTGTACCCGGTGGGCTGGTGTCAGCTAACTGGATACCAGCTGCAGCCTCCAGCTGTTAACGCAGGTAAAACACACCTGAGCTGCAGTTTCAGTGGCGACGAGGACGGATAAAGTCTGTTTGTTTGTTTGTTTCAGGCTCCAGAGATCTGCAGTCAGCAGCAGCCAAACAGAGGAAGAAATCTCAGCAGTACAAAGGACAAAAGAAAAGTGAGGAGGTGTCTCTTCAAAGCACTCTGATGGATCCATAAACACTGATTAAAAGTTTGATTGGAGATGAATGTGGAGCACGTGCATCCTTCAGGTTAAAGTGGTGCATCTGCTTTGTTTCAGCCACATTTCCTTTAAGAAGCACACAAAATGGGTAATATGAGGACAGAAAGCTCGACCTCCCGGTAGCTTTCTAAAAAATATACGGTTATTTTTATATGAAGTGATTTTCAGGCTGACTCACAGGAAACTCATCTCACTCACAGAGCCGCAGCCACAACGAATTAATAGGAAATGGAGCGGAATAATCCTTTAATCCCTGCTTTAGGTCGTTTTAAATAATTACCAAAAAGAGTGAAAAGTTACACAAACGAGAAAAAAGACCAAAATGACGACAGGGAGACGATTAACAAAAACATGAACCAAAAAATCAACAAAGTGATGACACAAAAATATAAAAATAAAAAATAAAGTGGAGTTGCTGTTTGATGTGGCGCAAACACCGTTTCACTGTTTCAGACTTCTGTAATTAAATCTGTTTGCTCTCAGAGAGGAAGCTGCCCATCGCCAAGCGACCTGTCAGTCTTTCCGGTGCCGTGGTAACGGGCGTTCCCAGGAGCCTATCGGGAGACGAGAACGAGACTCCGCCCGATTATCCGTCACCCCCTCCTCCGGCCTCAGCAGCCCAGCCGCCCTCTGCTGACCTGGGGAGCAGCCCTCATGCTGAGGGGGGGGCAGGTACACACTGGCACACCTGTTCACCGCAAAGCACACCCTCTATGTAGCACTGACGATCACCTGTGTTTCTGCAGGAGTCAAAGAGGAGAGTGCCAGAGGGGCAGACGGATCTTCTCAAAGGACTGAAACAGAAACAAACGGATCCTCTGGAGAGTTCCTCACCAGCCGAGTCCAGTAGTAGGCCTCTTCCATCCTCTTCTTCCTTCATTTCTCCTCCCATCAATGTGTTGAAATCATCTACTGATAAACTCAAAAGCGTTTGACAGCTTCCTTCCCGTCACCACTCCTTTTCCTCTCAACCTTTTCCGCTGTGTTTCCGTGTTCTGCTGTCTGGAAAAATTAGCCCTGCTAAAGGAAACAATAGATGCAGGACATTAAAAAACAAAAAAATTCTTTTATATGACACTTTTTCCAACGCCACGATCTCGATTGTTTGTAGTTGTTCGTGTTTGAGGGTTAAAAGTCTTGATGTAGTCATAAAAACACTGTTTGTTTTAATGTGAGTGTTTGTGAGGGCCTGGATCAGTGAGGATGCCACATAAGAGAAAAAAAAAAAAGAAATGGCCAATAGGAGAGGAGCTTGTTTACAGTTCTCGAGCCTCTGCCAATAGTTTTGCAGCATTTGGAGGGTTTAAAATCAGCCACATTTTCTCTCTGTGATGATTTTAAAATCACTTTCATCCAATCACAGCTGCACCTTTAAAAGATCGTTCTGGTTTATCTCAGCCTGTGGGGCCTCTACAGCCGAGGTGAGGACCGCAGAGTTAGCACCACCCACGGTCATATTAATGGAAAAACAGCAGCTGAAGGAACGCTTACTGCTGCATTCATACTTGTTCATTAAGAGTTTAATAAAGGAAACGGAATAGTTCTCCATCTCCATATTTTTGTCCTGGGGCTCCATTGCAGTAGTTCTTCTTTGTCTTTCACAGCACCTCAGTTCTTCCTCTATCTGATACAAGCAGTTTTAGCCCCGCCCCCTTTAAGAGAATTTTATCCTGGTTGGCTGGCCTGCAGACGGGTTGCCCCCTCTGTGATGTCATACAGATTCAAAAGTAGAAAAACCTGAGCTTCTGGCCCACAGAGATTATAGTACAATTCTTCATTAGAAACTTCAGAAATGCTTCATGGGAACTTTATTTAAAAAAAAAAAAACTTTCTTTAACATCTCAGCAGCTAATAAAAGAAATAAAATGTCTTAGAGATTACTGATACCTCAGAAAAAGTTTTAAACAGTTAAAAGGATAATTTTTAAAATTAGATATAAGAAACTTTATTTCAAACGCACTGTAAAATGAGTATATTTGATTTTAAAAATCTATTAATAATGAAGACGATCTTAATCACTGCAGAAATAAGTTTCAACAGCAGCCTGCTGTGAATAAGAGCAGCCTGAAACTAACATCTGAAAAATAAAAATGTTCCTTTATTCAAAGTTTTTACTTCGCAATAAACTATAATGTCATGAGGAAAATTAAAAGCTGAATATGTATTTCAGCTGCTACATTAATTTACAATGTATATTTTGATATTTTCAGTTGTCTATTAAATTAGATATTTTTAAAAAATGTGTAAAAACAGCAAAAGATTAAAATCTGTTTGTTAAAGAAACAAACTATTAACTGCAAAAATAAAAGCAAAATCAAGGGCAAAAAAAAACAGGTTAAATAAACTATGGAAACCAATTAAAAACAATGACAAAATACGCAAAGTTTTACTCCTTTAATATGATTCTGGTTTGCTGTAATCTCAACTTGCTTAGTAACATATGTATGTCTGACATTATTTTAAATTATTTGACCTTTTTATGTCAATAATTTGACCCCTGAGTCAAAAATTATATATTTGAAATTTTCACTTATCTCGTAATCCAAAGTTGCTCCAACAATTCATATTTTTCTCTTCCATCATTTTGGCTATCTTACATGTTCTTATAGAAAATTAATGTTTTCATATTTTAAAAATATAACATTTAGGAATTTATTTATTTGTATCAATGGGAGTTTAATTTCATATAATTGAGTAAACATCTCAAAATCTGACCTGTTTTTATATAATTTAATGTATTTTAACATGAAGTTTCTGTCTCGTAATTTTTTTCTTTACAGAGTAACTAAACATTTTAACATTTTATTTTATTTTGACTTTCTGTTGCTGTTTTTGTGTAATAACTCTACAAGTCACACTTTAAAAACATAACAAAAAGCACATCAAATATTTGACTGGCCCCTTATCCTGTAACTCTGACCTCAGAAAAAGAAACATACTATTAAATATTCAGAGTATATTTTACTTTTAACATTATGACATACTTCAGGTCTGACATCATATACTTGTTAGTAATTACATTTAGAGTCATAATTTTACTTGTTAATATAAAATTTTCACAGATTCAGTCAAAATTTTAGATTTTTTTTAAAATCAGGTAGCTAAATGCTTTTAATTTTGATCCCAGAAGTTATTAATTATGTATTTACTTATTTCAGTGTCTCTCTCGCTCTCTCTCTCGCTCTCTCTGTTTTTTTTTGGGGGGGGGGGGGGGGTAGTTTTTGATATGTCTGTCTATATATTTTAAAAACTTGATTTTTTTTTTTTTTTTTTAAATGGTGTATTTTCACAAAGATTTTCTTGGTTTATAATTTTGATGATTCAAGATTTCATAAATTGTTAATATTTTTTAAATTCGATATATTATGACATATTAAAGTGAAAGGGTATGACTGTTCTTACTTTACCCCATAAGACAAAAATATTTACTCATCATTTATTATCTCATATTTACTAAGCAACTCAAACTTTTTCTAGTTTCATCACTTTGCCTTAATATTTTATCTTTTTGACTTCATGATCTCAAAGTTTTTCTTGCTCATGATTGTATTGAGTAATTTAAATTGTTACCTTTTATTCAGTATTTTCATTTTTTTTAACATTTCTGAGTTTATACTTGTGTGAGAGCAAATCTCTGATCTGTGGTGGTAAAACGAGTTGGAGTTTCTCATGAATTGTTGCTGAGAGACTTTAAACTCCAGAGTTTGTGTCTCAAACTGAACTGTGTGAGTCTCTGGGAGCATCCCTCACACTGAACTCGTAGCTGTTTTATAAAATCTGCCCGCACTGCTGTTCCTGTGTCGTCTGTTGGTGTTCGTCTTTTTTTATACGTGACTCTAAAACAATGTTAACCTGTCTGATTTGTATGATGGTGCTATCTATAGGTGACACATTTGATAATGTTTTTATGGATGGATTTTGACAAACTGTGTCTGGTGAACAAGTTGTATTTGTATTCGATTTTTGTATTCAGAGAAAGAGTGAAATGGTTCACCGGTCTTCCTCATCACTTTGATAGTTTTATGTTTATCCACAGAGGTGAGGAGGCCCTCGTGGGTTTATAGGTTTTTCAGTGACTGGCAGCAGTTACTCAGAATCGGGGCCTAAAGAAGTGTTTGATGCTGAGACTGACAGCGGTTGCTTTTTACTGTCGTTATCTCCGGATGATGAGGTGAAGATTTTAAATTGGGAATCCAAGGACTGGACAGGGTTTTGTACAGCTTTTTACCAAGTGTGGAATTAATTCATTCGTCAGTGGCTATTATGGGAATTAATCTGATCCTTCTGTGGCTTAAAATTTGTGCTCAAACCACATCCAGTCAGCTGCAAAAAATCAGAAATTAATCAATACAGTCATCGTGAAATAAGCATAAAAGTTCATGATCAGGAGCAGGCCTGCAGGATTTTGAGGATAATTCGGTGGCCATGATAATCTAAGAGCTTCAGGCTAAGATCAGACAGACAGAATGACTGGACTCATTCCAGGATTTTATAGTTTCATTTCTTCAGATGATGCATCAACATTTGGGAATAATTAATTCAGTGTAATGTGGTTATTTATAGAAATGTATCTGCGCTGGGATTGTGGACAAAATCTTTCACCCACATTATGGTTGGTTCAGACTCTATGATCAGATATAGAAAATTTTACAGTTAATTAGTTTAGTTTGAGGTGATAAGTTTGGCCTCAGTCACACAGGCCTAGAGGTCGTTCAGCAACCCCCCAGCAAACTTCAGTTGCTACAGAGAAATGTGTATTGCCTGGTTGTTGGAGGTTGCCGGCTGTCTCTGGGTAAAATCATGGCAGAGGTTGCTGCACCAGGAATCTTGTGATTGCTTTTGTCGCTGGCCACAATTGGCCATGGAAAACACCAGCCTGTGTGCAAATGCTCGTAAATACTAGCTGAGTGATAGCATAACTTGGAAAAGTAAAGTTAAAGTTGTGCCTTGCCACTGCAGGCAATGTGTTTCAGAAGACGCAACTTTTACTGTGAAGCCAAATGTTTTCAGTTTCATTTCAACTTAGCAAGTAGTTAGCAAGTGTTTGTCAACAAGTCAGTGTCTTCCAAACAAATTATACCAAAGTATAATTTGCAATTAAAGCACCGTATACCTCTTTGCAACCAGTTTCACCCAGTAACAGCAAGCAACCTGCGTCAAAGAGAAAAAAGTTGAAATACTATTTTGAGATTAAAATCGTCATTTCCCTCTACAAAATGCCTTGGAGTAGATGAAACAACTTGATCAGCTGTCTAATTGTGTCTTATGATTCAACATATCCTCTCTGTACTGCACAAAGGTGCAACCATCGATATCCTTCCATCTGTCCAGTTTGTGTGGTTTTTCCTTCTGAGCAGATGCAGCGTTCTGCAACGTCTTTAACGTCCTCATACTTACCACTGCATCATGTTTATGTACTAAAAAAGCAATCATTTCCTTGTTACTAAAACCGATTCTAAAGTATAGTTTCACTAACTCATCTACATGACATTTTGGAGAGGGGATAGCAGACGTGCCAGTTGTTTTACTTGAAACAACAACTTTAATCTCCACATTTCAACTTTTTTCTCGAAATTTTGACTTTATTCTCAAAATGCACAATTTAAATTTTTTTCTCAGTGTGGCCCTAATACTCCTTCATATTAATCAGAAAAATAATGAAAAATTTCAATAAAATAATTCCTGATTGATTCACAGTTACTGATTATGTGTCTGAACAGTTGCAGCTCTGGTTTAGCGAGCAACCACATGCAATAAATCTGAAGTTCTTGTACTCGGTCCAAGTCTTTGATATATTATCTTCATATTTTACATTTTGAATCTGAAAATCTACCCCCCCCCCCCCCCCCAAAAAAAAAGAAACACAAACTAAAAATTGCTTTTGCCAATTATGTCCTAACTTCCATTTTCCTGAGATAATGCTGTGTCGTTATCAGCAGCCACAGCAGTGCTCGGGTTTAGTGCCTGCATTTATTTATTTCTATTTCCCAGAGGTACAAAACTCATTTTAATCTAGACAAATAAGCCTTTGCGTTGTGTTTTCATCTTGTTACAGAAGATATTTCAATGTGGATAAACTCTAAACAATCATTTTCACAAATATTTTTTTAGTGCTGATAAAAAAGATTTGAATGTTTGTCCCAGACTGATGACTTTTATCTGTCCATGTTGTCCACATGTTCGTGCTGTGAACACGACTTTTACTGAACTCTTATTAAAACATACAAATGTTAAAAAATATCTAGATGGATATATAGATATATAGATATATATATATGTGTATACTATAACTGTTTTTGACAAAAGAAGTGTAGTTACAAACTGATGTTAAATTTCATGAAGCTTTTTTCTAATACATTGTGCAATTTTTGACAGCATGATTGTGAAGAAATTATTACATGTAGGTGTAAAAGAAATGACTGAATTTACATTTTTATGCAATAAAATGTTATTGAAAGGTTAAATCAATTTGATTTTTTTATAACATTGTTCGTTGTGTTTTATTTGAGTGAATTTTTGAAATATCACATTACTAAAAATTGGTCAAATTACTGAAATAACGAGTTTAAAACAAACATCTGTCCATCCATTCCTCCATCTGTTTTCTTCCACTTATCTGGTTAGGCTGTGGTGGCAGCAGGGTAAACAGGCATTCCAGATGTTCTTTTACCCAGCAGAACTTTACGGTTCATCCTGGGGGATCCTGAGGCATTACTAGGCCACATTAAATATATATTCTCTCCACTGTGTTCTGGGTCTGCCCCTTGTTCTCCTCCCAGTTGGTCATTCATGGAAAACTTCCTGATGCCAGATCCAATTCAGCTGCCTCTTTTCTACTCCAACTTTCCTTTGGACGTCCGAGCTCCTGACCCTGTGTCTTATGGCTGAGCACAGAGGGCCTTAAAAGGAACCTCTTTTCAGCCACTTGTATTTGCAACCTTCCTCTTTCAGTCAATATCCAGATCCAAGACCCCGGTGAGGCTTGGACCATAGATGGACTGGTAAACTGAAACCTTTCATCTCAGCTCTCTTCAGCACCAAAGTTCAGAATCAGAATCAGAATCAGGTTTTATTGACCAAGTATCGCTCACACAAACAAGGAATTTGTTTTTGGTTACACTCGCAGTGCACGAAAAATACAGTAAAAACAATCTTATTCACACAGCTCACTCTGTCCTTACACACACATTCATACCCGTAAATCTAGAAAACATTTAAAATATTTAGCATGTAGAATTTACCTTGTAATTTTTTAAAAAGGTGCAGTTTGTGCAGTATAAAAACTATATAAAATATATAAATAAAAAATTGAAGTAAAGGTGAGAATCCTGTGAATGCCCTTACATAAATTAAATAGGTAATTTTTTATATGCAAGTGTCCCAGGTATTAACAGTTCAGTAGTGTACAATTGTTCATGAGAATAATGGAAGTTGGAAAAAAGCTTCTCTGTAGCCTGGTCGTTCGGGTCTTCATGTGGCTGAAACGTCGGCCTGATGGAAGGCACCGAAACAGGTGATGGCCAGGGTGAAACGGGTCAGTGATGATTTTCTCTGCACGCTTCCTGATTCTGGAGGCGTGCAGGTCCAGCAGTGTGGGCAGCTTTACACCGATGGTCCTCTCTGCAGACTTGATAATGCGCTGCAGTCTCTTGGTGTCATGTTTTGTGATAGCTGCCCCACACTGTGATGGATGTGGTGATGATGGACTCTATGATGGCTGTGTAGAACTGCACTATCAGCTCTCTGGGTAGGTTGAACTTCCTCAGCTGGTACAGAAAGTACATCCTCTGTTGTGCCCTCTTGATGATGGAGTTGATGTTGCTGTCCCACTTCAGGTCCTTGGAGATTATTGTGCCCAGGAACTTGTAGGACTCCACAGCCATCACAGTCCTGTCTAGAATGGTGAGTGCTGGCAGGGTTGGGGGGGGCCCCTCCTGAAGTCCACGGTCATCTCCACTGTTTTTGTTGTGTTCAGCTCCAGATTGTTCTGACTGCTCCAGAGGACAACCTGATCAACCACCCGTCTGTAAGCAGACTCATCACTGTCACTGATGAGACCAATGACTGTTGTGTCATCTGCAAACTTCAGGATTTTAACAGAGGCATCCATGGAGGTACAGTCATTTGTGTACAGCGAGAAGAGCAGTGGGGAGAGTACACAACCCTGTGGGGCATCCGTGCTGATGGTTCGGGTCCCTGAAGTACACTTTCCCAGCCTCACCTGCTGTTTTCTGCCAGTAAGAAAGTCAGTTATCCACTGGCAGCTGGAGGCTGGTACGCTGAGTTCAGTCAGTTTGCTGTGTAATTGTCCTGGAATAATTGTGTTGAAGGCTGAACTAAAGTCCAGGAACAGAATTCTTGCATAAGTTCCTGGGTGATCAAGGTGTTGGAGGATGAAGTGGAGACCCATGTTCACTGCGTCGTCCACAGACCGGTTGGCCCGATAGGCAAATAGCAGGGGGTCTAGCAGGGGGTCCGTGATTTCCTTAATGTGGTTGAGAACCAGTCTTTCAAAGGACTTCATGACCACAGAGGTCAGGGCAACAGGCCTGTAGTCATTTAGTCCTGTGGTAGTTGTCTTTTTAGGAATGGGTATTATTGTGGAGCTTTTAAAACAAGACGGAACAACACACAGCTCCAGTGATCTGTTGAAGATCTTAGTAAAGACAGGTGCAAGCTGGTCTGCACAGGTCCTCAGGCAGGAGGGAGAGATTCCATCAGGACCTGGGGCCTTCTTGACTTTCTGTTTTTTAAAAAGTCTCAGCACATCTTCCTCGCAGATCTTCAGAGCAGGCTGGATGGGTGGCTGATAGTCAAGTGGGTGTGAGGTGGTGTTGGATGGGAGCTCGTTGCTGGGCTGTTCAAACCTGCAGTAGAATCCGTTAAGGTCATCGGCCAGCTGACGATCTCCCACTGTCTGTGTAGATGGCCTTTTGTAGCTGGTGATATTCTGCAGACACCTCCAGGCAGTTGATGGCTCATTTCTGGACATCATGCTGCTTAGCTTGTTGGAATAGTTCTTCTTTGCAGCTTTGATCTCTTTGGTTAGGGTGTTCCTTGCCTGGTTGTACAGCGCCCGATCCCCGCTTCTATATGCTACCTCCTTAGACCGGCGCAGCTGTTTCAATTTGGCATTAAACCAGGGCTTGTCGTTGTATTTAATGCGAGTCCTGGTGGGAACACAGATGTCTTCACAAAAGCTGATGTAAGATGTCACAGTGACCGTGTATTCATCCAGGCTGCTTGTGGCGTCATCAAATACACACCAGTCTGTTAATTCCATGCAGTCCTGAAGCCTTTCTTTAGCCTCATTAGTCCATTTCTTCACCTTACTGACCACAGGTTTGGCACACTTGAGCTTCTGTCTGTAGGTCGGGAGAAGATGAACTAAACAGTGGTCAGATAGTCCCAGTGCTGCACGGGGGACAGAGCGATAAGCACCTTTAAATACAGTGTAGCAGTGATCTAAGATGTTGCTCTCCCTGGTGGGGCAGGTAACATGCTGTCTGTATTTAGGTAGTTCGTTGTTAAGTTTCGCTCTGTTAAAGTCCCCTAAGATGATAAAAACAGAGTCTGTGTGTTGGTGCTCTACGCTGAGGATCTGATCAGCAAGAGCGCTCAGTGCCTCACGTGTGCTTGAGGTGGAATGTAAACAGCAACAAGCACAACTGATGAAAACTCCCGCGGACAATAAAACGGTCTACAGTTCAAGAAAAATGATTCCAGATTAGGGCTGCATGTTCTCATTAACACTGTCACATCTGTACACCAGCCTTGGTTGATATAAAAGCAAATTCCGCCGCCTTTTTCCTTACCGGAAAGCTCCGTGTCGCGGTCCGCTCGGTGGAGATGAAAGCTGTGCAAGTAGAGCGCGCTGTCCGGGACAGAATCAGTGAGCCAGGTCTCAGTGAAGCACAGTACAGCAGAGAGAGAAAAGTCCTTGTTGGTACGGTTTAGCAGTGAAAGTTCGTCCATTTTGTTTCGTAAAGAGCGAAGATTTGTCATATGGATGCTGGGTAGCGGTGTACGAAGTCCACGCTGTCGGAGTTTGACGAGCGCTCCAGCACGCAGTACAGTGCTGTGTTAGTGCCAGTGCCGCACCAACCCACCAGTCCGATGCCCTCAGTCACGAATAAGATCCTGAGAAGAAGATTGTTTGTTTTTTTTTGTGGAGAACCGTTGCTTCAGATGGTTCGAGGCACACAGTCAAGCACATTTTCAGTGGGTGTTGACTTCACCGAGGTTGCCCCCTGTCTTTGATCCTGTTGGTGATATTCACAGACAGGATCGCAAAGTGTGAGGAAGGTGTTTTAGGAACCTCAGAATAGCCGTGATCTCCAGTATTCACTAGACTGGTCTGCAGCCGAGTGTGCGGTGGTTGGATGACAGTCAACACTCTGAGAACATGGTTCTCTGCCTGATTAGAACAGTAATCACTTAATTTTGCACTAATACTGTAAACCTTTACCAGTGGAGACCAGCATAGAAAAAAATAGGTAATTACTTTGAGTTTGCTGTTTTATATCTCATGAAATGAAGGTCTTTGGGACAAGAGTAAAAGAAATCTTGAGTGGCTCATCGCTACACAAATTTACTGTGTCGATGCTTCGTTTAAACTCAGCAGTGCTCAGCTGTCTCGGTGTAAGCGGCGCTCCTCACTAGCATTAGCAGCATTAGTGCTCCGTCGTCTTTTTGTGGGTTTATTGGTGGCTGGCAAACCAACATAGAACTGCATTACCGCCACCTACTGGACTGGAGTGTGAATCACACACACAGTCTCTGGAGCTTGAAAAAGGCGACTGGACTTCTTTTTTGTTTCTTGAAGACGTTTCACCTCTCATCCGAAAGGCTTCTTCAGTTCTCAACCAAATGGTGGAGAGACCCAGGTATTTAAACCCCTGTGGGCGTAGTCCCCTGGAGGTGGTTATGACCCTCTATTGATCATGTGCTTGAACACATGTGCCCAGGTGTGAAGGGGGCGTGGGTCATATTTAATCAGTGGTTTCAGTTGAAACCAATTTAGGACTCCGCTCCATTGTTTCCTGTGGCCTATTGAGGTCACTGGAACAAAGGTGTGAATGGGGGTTGAGACGTCTGGGAAGGGAGCTCAGGACAGCACTGTAAGCGGGGGAAAGTTGGTGACGTAATCCACCTCCTCTGTTCAATGATGGTTGTTCACAGTGGACATAGATGGCTTCTTTCACTCCTCTTTCAAACCATCTGTTTTCCCTGTCCAAAATGTGGACATTGGCATCCTCAAAAGAGTGCCCTTTTTCCTTCAGATTCTACAGACAGAAGCATGGATGTGCCATGGGCTCCCCAGTGTCTCCCATTGTAGCCAACCTTTACATGGAGGAAGTGGAAAGTAAAGCTCTTGGTTCTTTCAAAGGGATGGCACCTAGCCACTGGTACAGATATGTAGATGACACCTGGGTCAAAATCAAAACCCAAGAAGTAGAAGCCTTCACTCGTCACATTAACTCAGTGGATAAATACATACGTTTTACCAGGGAGGACACCAGAGATAACAAGTTACCATTCCTGGACTGTGCGGTGCTTATCGAGGAAGATGGAAGCCTCAACATTGAAGTTTACCGGAAGCCCACACACACAGACCAGTATCTCCTCTTTGACTCCCACCACCCTCTGGAACACAAACTTGGGGTGATCAGGACCCTACAACACCGTGCGGAAAGTGTTCCCTCTAAGGCAGAAGGGAAGCATAAGGAACACACACACATTAAGAAAGCCCTCAAAACATGCGGTTACCCCAACTGGGCCTTCATCAAATCAGCTAAGATGCACAGGAATGAAGGCCAAACACAAACTACAGAGAATAGGAAGGACAAGAGGAACAACATTGTCATCCCATATGTGTCGGGCTTGTCAGAGAAACTCAGAAGAATTTTCTCCAAGCATGACATCTCAGTATACTTCAAACCAAGTCACACCCTAAGACAAAAACTGGTTCATCCCAAGGACAAACCCGCCAAACACAAGATCAGCGATGTAGTGTATGCTGTTCAGTGCAGTGAAGAGTGCTCGGACCTCTACATTGGTGAAACCAAACAGCCTCTTCACAAACGAATGGCACAACATAGAAGAGCCACCTCGACAGGACAAGATTCAGCAGTACATCTGCATCTGAAGGAAAAAGGGCACTCTTTTGAGGATGCCAATGTCCACATTTTGGACAGGGAAAACAGATGGTTTGAAAGAGGAGTGAAAGAAGCCATCTATGTCCACTGTGAACAACCATCATTGAACAGAGGAGGTGGATTACGTCACCAACTTTCCCCCGCTTACAGTGCTGTCCTGAGCTCCCTTCCCAGACGTCTCAACCCCCATTCACACCTTTGTTCCAGTGACCTCAATAGGCCACAGGAAACAATGGAGCGGAGTCCTAAATTGGTTTCAACTGAAACCACTGATTAAATATGACCCACGCCCCCTTCACACCTGGGCACATGTGTTCAAGCACATGATCAATAGAGGGTCATAACCACCTCCAGGGGACTACGCCCACAGGGGTTTAAATACCTGGGTCTCTCCACCATTTGGTTGAGAACTGAAGAAGCCTTTCGGATGAGAGGTGAAACGTCTTCAAGAAACAAAAAAGAAGTCCAGTCGCCTTTTTCAAGCTCCAGAGACTACTATGACCTGGATGACTGAGAATCTACACAGACAATCACACACACACACAGATTCTAAAAAGCTCTCCGTCGCTGCGATGGATTTCCTTTAACACAGAGTGGATCATCTAGAGTTGCCACCTGTCTCGTAAAATACAGAACCCCGTATGTTACGGGACTCCGTGGAATACGGCTCCGTAACATGCGGGGGTTCCGTACTTTACCGGACGGGTGGCAACTATCGCTGACATGCATTTCCACGCCTCCACTGCTCTGTGTGTGTGTGTGTGTGTTGTGCTCGCTGAGAATCTCAGCTGCTATTTTTGTCTTTACTTCAGCTGTAGCTACCAGAACTGCTTTGCTAGCGAGCGCGGGCCATTAGCACTAGCGATGGTTCGGTACCGGAAGGCCCGCCCCCCAGGACCGAGGGGCTCCTTCAAAATATTTTTTATACTTTAATCCCTTATTAGTGACTAAATACAGACCTGCAGTAGAAACGTATTTTCGAGAATGCTTGTGAATACAAAGCATTACACCATTACTCACACATGCGCCATGGCTCCCGCAGCCACTAGTTTTTCAAAACACTCATAGCAGGCAGCGGTTTTAACTGCGCAAGCGCAAAGAGGCGAAGCTGTTACAGACGGTGAGCTCAAGTAGTGCAAAAGGAAACGTTTTTCCAGCGTCCAAAACAGCAGCTTTTTCTTTTAGTAACCACCATTAAATCTGTGAAACAGCTGGAGGTCCTTCATCAAGCACCTGATCAGCAAGTGTTAAGGTGAAGAGAAGAGAACTTTGTAGCTGCTCCATTCACCGCTGTTTGTTCACATGGCGAGAAACTGCAGTACGGAAGTTAAAATATGCAGATAAACTGTTAATAAAAAAAGTATTTCTTATCCGATTACTTGGTTAATCGATGGAATAATCGATAGAATACTCGATTACTAAAATAATCGTTTTATGCAGCCCTAATTGAAACCTTTGAAGCAGAATCAAAACTAAAACCAGTTTGGGTTCAATGTTTCAAGAACGTTTCATTCAGATTTAGATCCTGAGTTTGGAACAGCACCAGACTGTAAAGGTTAAGTGTTTCAAGAATTAAAAAAAAAAATGGGTGCAAATAATTGGAATAACATTCAAGTCTTGGGCTTGTTATCTTTAGGCTGTTGATTTAGAGTCGTGCTTTAAGTTTTTGTCCCTGATCCAGAGCAAGACTTTGAAACTTGATCTTGGTGAACTGGTGACCCTTTTGCTTTAATGGGGCTCTTAAACGGTCTGAAATGGGCTGCATACTCAGAGAGGTAGGTGTTAACATCAGCAAATCAATATATTTAATATAATAAATATAATTCAGAGTCAGCTGGAAGTATTAAAGGTCTCTTTCTGTCTTTGCTGCTCGGATCTGTAAAAGGAAAGAAGTGTCAGTTCATCAGCAGACACTCTGGATCTGAGCCTGATGGGTTTCCCTCCTGGATCCTGACCATTCAACTGTACTCAGCAGTTTTGAGGTCAGCTGCTGAGGAGGGTAGGATTCAGCTGATGGGTCTGTTTGAGTTCTCTTATTCGTCAGCATCCAGCATCAGATTACTCATTCTACCAGAAAGGTGTAGAGTTACGTCTCCACCCTCTGAAGCTGAGTAGATCTGATACTCAGTGTTTTAGCCACTGGTCGTAAAATTTGAGCTAATCAAATTCTACAGTCCAACAACACAAACTCAAACAGTTTTTTTTTAATTCAAACAGGTGAAAATTCTATAAAAAGTGTCTGGATGGGAACTTAAACCCTAACCCCTAACAGACTGGTCCCTAATGACATGGATAACTTGGATGTAAAAATGTAACTATCCTGGCCCACTTTCTTTTTCTGTACATGCAATACGACCAAACAGTATCCAGTTTAGGATAAACTCAATCAATAAAACCAGTGTTTTAATCTGTCAAATATGTTCAAGTTAAGGTATCAGTCTCACAGGCCTAGAGATCGATCAGTAATCTTCTGTCAACACCAGGAAGATGTGTATTCCCTGACCTATTGGCGAGTGGTTGCTGGCAGTCGCTGGGAAAAAATCTGTTGCACAGAGGGCAGTGCGCCAAAAACCTCCATTCAATTGCTGTGGTTGCCACCAGGTTGCCATAATCACTTATGATTTGCATAAAAGATGTCGACTTTTCTGGAAACACTCGCCGAGTAACCAAGAAGCAGTAGAGAAACTTGGAAAAACCAGCACTTTTCAAAAGGTGCAACTTTTAATTTGAAGGTGAACGGTCCCCGTTTTTGGTTTGTGTCACACTTTGCATGGTTTCACCTGGTGGATATGTGCAGACAGAGCGGCATCTTCCAGGCAAACTAAATCTCAAAAAGGTTTTTGGTGCAGCACCATTTACCTCTTTGGAACCAGCCAGCAACAGCAAGCAACCTCCGGCAACCACTTGGTTGGTCAGGGAATACCCAGCCAGTTTGTGGGCCCAAGTTCATGGGACCTAAATCAGATGAAAAGTGATCAAGAACTAATATCAAGCATCAAAATAGTTCCTGATCAATTTATAGCTAAAAACTAGGTGGCTAGTAGGAATGTCAGCTGGTCACTGATGAACGGTTCCCAATAAGCACTTAATGTTTCTGATAGATGATCTGTTAGATACTATATGTCATTGGACTGTGGGAGGAAATTGGAGTATCCGGAGAAAACCCACACAGACACAGGGAAAACTCCACGCAGAAAGGCCCAGGCCAAGGGGAATCAAACCCAGACCTTCTAGCTGTGAGGTAGCAGTGCTAACCACCACACCTGTCGGGTCCTCAGTGTTACTTTTGTTCAGATTCAGAACTTTTTGTGAAGCTTTTTTGTTTTTTCCTGTTTAAAAACATCAGGAAATGCATCATAAAAGGCCGAAACCAACAGTTATTTTCATCTCTGACATATCTGATCAGTTTTTCATTAGTGGAAAAAATGATCAGATATGTCAGAGATGAAAATAACTGTTGGTTTCGGCCCTTTATGATTCAGAAAGCTGATCATTATTACCCCAAACCCACCAACATATCATGGATGCTCTTATTTGAATATTAATAATAATAATAATAATAATAATAATAATAATGCTGTTGTTTTTATCAAACACTCCAGAGTGAAACTGGATGGGACTATAGTGGCGGAGTGATCCATATTAACTGCTGCTAGTCCGGCCCAGTCATAAGCGAGTGTAACAGGACAAAGACGCAAACATTCAGACTGTTGTTAACATGAGACTTTATTGATAAGTGCTACATGTTGATCAATGGATTGATCGATGATCGACTGCAGGGAGGGCGGGGCTGACAGGTGGTGATGGGCGGGGCCGCTTTACTCGTACAGCCAGGGCTGGGCGCAGGGGGTGTAGTTGACGAACTCCTCGGGCTTGAACCACAGGTCGACCTCCGTCTTGGCATTCTCCAGGGTGTCGCTGCCGTGGATGATGTTCCTGTGGAGACGGAGGCGATCAGTGTTGATCAATAGCTGATCGATGACTTCAATTTTTGTTGCAGGGAAATTTTCCCAGATTTTATTACTACTTGTCTGATAATGTGTTTTCTAATAGACTTTCATAACATAATATTTTCTTACATTTTAGATATTTTTAAGGATTTGATTAATGTTTTGTGTTTCTGGTATTTCATTAAGTTGACTTTTTAAAAATGGACACATTTATGTTGTACTTAAAGATTTTTACTATTTTAATTTTTTATTAGTATTTTATAAATTTTCTAATATTTTATTGACATTTTCTGGTACAGTTTAAGATTTATGGACATTTTTGTATTTTTTTTTACATTTTTTTAAGTCATGAAAATTTTTTTGAAAAATATTTCAATTTTTAAAATATTTTTAGGATATTTTATTCATGTCTGTAGAGGTTTAATTTAACAAAATTTTATGAATGTTTTATTCATTTTTTCAGAACACTTCTTAATATTTTCTCATTTTATTAATTATTAATATTTTTCAGACATTTATATATTTTTTATATTTCAACATTTTGTTGATAATTTTTGACATATTTGATGTTTTCTGTTTTTAATATTGTTAAGAAATAAGATATTAATGTTGGGGGTGGGATTGCAGTAACATTTCATGGTATATGTTAATATTTTAGAAATGTAATATAAAAATTGCCTCTTTTTTTATTTAATTAATAAAAAACATTTAATTGTAATTTTCTTTTATTAAAACATACTGCTCGGCTCTGTTTGGAGTTTTAGTGCTGATTTATTTTGTGGACAGAGCTACTGAAATTTTATTGTGTGAGCCTGAAATATCTGGTACTAACGTATCCTCAGAGAGCTCCTGTTTCATGGTTGTTATTAAAAATTCTTCAGCTAATCCGGTAACTCTGGCTTTAAACTCGAAGCTCAAACTTTCTGCTTTAAAAAACCATCAGCTGTGACTCTGTTTGACGTGCAGATATCAGATACTGGAGATGATAAGAAATAAATGTATTAATTTTATGGTGCTCACCTGCCGATGTTGATGCACAGATCTCCACGGATGCTGCCGGGCTTGGAGTCAGCGGGGTTGGTCTCACCCAGCATCATCCTGACCAGCTTCACAATGTTCTGACCCTCCCACGCCTGAAACACACACAAACACACACACTGGTCACCTGTGCGCTCAGCAAGGACGTGCAGGACCGTGAAAGATGAGCACAAACATCCAGAAAGTGTCAAGATGACAAAGGAAGAACCAGTCTGTAAAAAACCAGTCTGAAACCATAGACTGTATCCAAAAAATGGACAAAACCACTGTGACATCACCCACTGGAATTTATATTCTCTTTATCAAGCCTGTTTCAGCTTTCTTTTTTCACTACTATGTTGGAAACTGCCAAAAGAGTCAAGAACCGAGTCCTCTGTGAACTTCCTGTTACATAGGGAGCGCTCTTGAGCCATCCAGAAGGAAACTGTAGAACAAAATGGGAAGTTCTATTTATAGATGAGTTTTTACAGGTTTTGGTTGTAGTCCAGTGCTTTTATATCACAGACGTTGCAGCACCGCAATAATTGCTGGATAATTTATGGAAACTAAAATGAAATCATTTTTGCCTGAAGCAGGTGGAAATAATTATTTTACCTCTTCAACTCACTCAACCTCAGAGCACCCCCTGCTGTGCACCCTGAATGAACTGAAGAATACTCATATTTTTATATTTATGTATTTTTGTGTGTGTGTGTGTTTGTGTGTGTGTGTGTGTGTGTATCTATCTCACAGTTTTGACACAGTAAGTCAAAACAAGCTCAGAGCGCCCGGTAGGCAAATTGACTTACCGCTGGAGCCTCTGGTGGCTGTGAGGGGAACTGCAGCTTTGGGGGCTTCATGTTTCAGTCCAAACTCGGACCGTTTGCAAATGGCTGCGTGAAGTTTTGTTTTTATGCATTGTGTGTGTGTGTGTGTGTGTGTGTGTGTGTGTGTGTGTGTGTGTGTGTGTGTGTGTGTGTTGGGCTAAATAAAGCCGGGCTGATTAAAGTCTTGGTGTGTCTCCTCTGTTGGGTGGAGGTCGGCAGAGTGAGGCCTTGAAAACGAGAGGGTGTGAACAGACGGAGGAGTGATGCAATGGAAAGAGATAAATGAGTGTGATGGAGGTGTGAGAGACAAGCTGAGTGTGTGCTCGACGTGTTTGTGCGTGCGTTACCATGGCGAGGATGGGTCCAGAGGACATGTATTTGCAGAGTCCAGCGTAGAAAGGCATGTCCTTCAGGTCCAGGTAGTGCTTCTTCATGTGGTCCTCAGAGGCCTGAAGACACAGAATCAAGAACGTTAAAACATGCAGGAGGTCACTGATTAATCTATGACTAAGTCACAAGTGGCCCCGCCCTCAATCCTCCTCCACTATTTGCTCCATCATTTTCAAAATGAGCATCATCATCATCAGACCTGAAAACAGCTAAACTGAGGCCATGACCTCATCAGGAGGCTCATTTTCTCAGCTTTTTGTGACCTGAGGTTACGTCCATGTTTCATACGCACGCTGACTGCGAGCTGCTTCCACAGAGGGCGTATCAGGTGTTTTATTGCATGTTCATCATGAATCCACTGAGACGTCTGGCTTCACTTCAACAACTCCAAACACTCAGCGGCTGTCGTTGCCTCTAATCTGAGACCTCCTCGGTGCACCCTGTCGCTGCAGCCTTCACATCATATTTCTGATATTTATGGTTTCTCTGGCTCCGTTCTGCTGAAGCTGTTCTACAGACCTCAGTCTGAAGCTTTATGATGAAAAGCTTAGAACAAATCACTTGATTAAAAACATGAAGGCAGTGTTTAATAAAAGCTTTCAGCTCTAACGCTGAATCATTTTTAATGTTTTCAAATGTAAACGTCTTCTTTCCTGTTTGTCTCCTGTTAAAGTGGTGGAACTTTCTAGAAATGAGCTCAGTGTGTGCAGTAATCCTGCTCTGAGCACTCACACAGACCACAGTTTTTTCTAATCTCATTTCCCTGTGATGTCATGGGGGAGGACACGGTCCAACCTTTTGTTACCAATCAGAAGGAGGCGGTTTTAAGGGGGAGGAGCTTGTTTCAGACCTGAGGGGCTGCACTGAGGCCCAGTGTAAGTAACTCAGCTGTGCTGAACCTGGTGTCATTTAAATGTTCTTTAAATGTTGTAGCTTCACACATTTGCAGTTTCTGTGCTGGCAATAATTCTGAGAGCTGCACCTCCGCGAGCTCGTTTCACCTGTAAACAAACGAACCACAGCAGGGAGAAAACGCCCCCTGCTGGTGTTAAAAGAAAAACGACTTGGGTCCAAACACCGTTTGTTTGTTTGTTTGTTTGTTTGCATCATCATTACCTGCACGAATTTGGCAGCGATCAGCCTGAAGCCTCTCTGCTCAAAGCGCTTGATGATCTCGCCACACAGTCCTCTCTGGACGCCATCAGGCTTCACAGCAATGAAGGTACGCTCCATGTCTGCTGAGGAGGCTGAAACAGGAGGAGATCAGTCAGCAGGAGTGACTTTGCTCACATTTAATGGAATAAAGCAGAAAAACTTGATGGCTTTCAGAGTTTCCCTGAGGAAGTGTTTTTAATGGCAGCGCTCAGTGTGTGTGGAAAAGGCTGAAGCACCAGCTGCTGGTGTTCATGAATGAATCATATGAGTTTTCTAAACGAGGACGGACACGGTTCTGAAGGTTTCAGTGTTTTTGGATGAGATGAAGAAAAAGTGGGAGACGTGTGAAGGAGCTGCATTAAAGACACCCCTGAGAGGATGCTGACAGATGACCCTGTGTTCCTGATGCTGAATGACCACAAACCCACATCTGCCTCTATGGGAGGAGCAGCCTGGTCCTCTCAGGTGTGTCTACTTCTCCTCAGTGAGAGTTTACAGTTAATCGAGGTGAGCTCATATTAAATTTCTCATCATTAGAGAAACTTTCCTCCTGATGTGAAACCAGAGCTGCCTCTGAGCTTCCTGGACCATGTTTTCTTCTCTCAGCATGACAACCATCCACTCGAACCCGACACCTGCTCATAACTCTGGACAAAGCCCCGGCGAGCTGGCAGCCCTGCTGCTAATTTTACTGGCCGCTGGTATCTGCTGGCACGACGCCGACAACAGCTGAAAGCAGGTGTGACGGCCAGAGATCAGCCCGAGGTTCAGCCGCTCTAATCGTTTTTAGGCCTCCAAACTTTCAGTTTCAGTACAAATTATTGGAGAATTTAGCAAACTGTCTGTGACACTGTTTAACATGAACTGCTGAAATATGAATTTTGTGTGGTCTGAATGTTGAATTGTGAGATCAGCATCTTTTTATTCCTGCTAAGGTTTCTCCAGCAGGAACATTGAACTGGAAATGGGAATCTTGATGGAAAAACACGTTTTTCCCCTCGGCTGGTTTCCTGAAGGCTGATTCTGCAGCAACAAGCAAACAGCTGGAGGACAGGTGGAGGGAGAGGCAGAGAAACAGCTGCTCCTTGGAAAAATCCCAGAAGACATTTTAAACATTTGCTGCTTCCACGTCACAGATGTGATCCTGAATTTCCTGCAGACTGAAACCTGCTGCAGATTCGCACCATCAACCCAGCGCTCAGTTTAAGTTGCTTCAAGTTGCTTCACTTAAATATTTTGAGTTTCTCTGACCTGTTCTACCAAAACTGAGTTAATTCAACTGAAAATGAGCTTATTTTACAGATTAAGAATGACATAAGAGTTTAAATGTTAGAAATGAGTGAAATTAAATGTATGTGTGTCTGATCTGAGTGTCACTGACTGTGGGACAGGATAATATGAAAGCATAACTGTGAGCTCGGTCAGGCTGAGCTTAAAGTCTTCGATGGTACTGAGGACGATGTGGTGTTCATTCATCAGCCAACCGCTGTCAGGTTTAGTTCATTAATTCTGTCTGCAGTGGGCATATTTATCAAACATCATGATTACTGTATTTATGGTTTTTCCTTCATATCAGCAAAGCTGTGACACCACGAGTGCAGCAGGCTGCAGAGCGGACTGAAGTTTCAGGGTTTTTATAGCATGTTGAAACAGATATGCAGAGTTTAGCTAACATAAAGCCAGGGTAACTAAATATTGTTAAAGTACTTCACCTTAATCTGCAACTGAAAAATGAGTCAGCTGACAAAAGTGCTTTATGTAGGTACCTGCAGGAGTTAAATCTGGCTTCATTTTAAGCAGATGAAGATCAACTTCGAGTTGGGGTCATTTTTGTTTAACTCATAAAGCTGGAAAAGTTTCAGCGACGCACGATCAGCTCACCCAAAACTCAGAGAGACATTTCCACTATTTCACACCTTCATGCGCAACTTTCAACTCATCTGTCAGACTCACATGTGCTGAATGCACATCTCTCTGCTTTAAAGCCACTCATGGAAACAGTACATCGTACCCATAATCCTCTGCTTCAAGTGTGTCTGTGTTTGATAGCTACCTTGGTTCTGGGACTGGAGAAGAACTTGTGGAGACGATCTGCCGGCGGCGGGGATGCGATCACCAAGGCCAAAGAGCCGAAGAGCGGCTCTATTTAAAGGCTTCACTGCAGGGGAGGGGTGTGTGTGTGTGTGTGTGTGTGTGTGTGTGTGTGTGTGTGTGTGTGTGTGTGTGTGTGTGTGTGTGTGTGTGTGTGCGTGCAGCTGATCCAAATCTGTGTCAGTTGTTGACAGACATGTATGTGTGTACGTGTGTTTGTATGTGTGTGTTTGTGGGGACCTCTGTCACCATCCAAAATGTCCTCAAACCAGCTGAACCAACCTGAGCAACGAAATTCAAATAAAACCTTTATTTGTGTGTTTCAGAGACATGTTCATGGTGCTCAGGTTCATTTACAGAATCCTTTCATGCACATTTAACATTTTTATATCTAAACTCATCACTGAGGGACCTGTTTACCACAGAGTGGGTTATAAAGTGAGAGAAGCAGAATAACCTGCAAACAGAGGAAGATGTTTGTCTTGAATAAAAGCTCTCAGTTTGGAGAAGGCTGTGAGAAACCCTCACATAAAAACAAGTAAACTTGTAGAATGAGACAAAGTGTCACATGAATGGAGAGCAGTCTGCTCACAGTGGAGCTGATTCCAGCACTGGGCAGCATTGTGGCTAAAAGCCATTTCACCATGTTTGGCTTGAACTCTGGGCAGCACGAGCTGACCCGACCCTGCACATCTGAGACACCTACCAGCCTCAGAAACCATATCCCTGATATATTTTGGGCCCATACCATCAGGAGACTTAGAGACAAAAAGTAGGGCATTAAATTTGATTCTATATTTAGCTGGAAGTGAGTGGAAGGAGCTGAGAATTGGAGTAATGTGAGTAATGTGCTCTCTCTTCTCGGTGTGTTGTATCAGAGCAACTGCAGCATTTTAAAGGAGTTATAGATTTCTAATTGTTTTATATATAGAGTGCATTGCAGACTGGAACCAGCTCCCAGTTTGGATTCAGGACACAGACACTCTAATTTTAAACTTTCCTTTTTGATGAAGCTGATCGGGCTGAATCAGGTGACCCTGAACACAGCCTTGGTTATGCTCCTATATTCTAACGCTGCCTGGGCACTTCCCATGATGCATAGGGAGTTTCTCCACTCTGTTTGTTCCACTTCCCAGGTGTTTCTACATGACTGCAGCAGGTCATTAAACTCCATCTTTTCTCTCCCGCCTTCTGTCCCGTTTCCCTCTGATCCTGCTGGTTATCAGCGAGGTCATAAGCACGTCCTGATGCCCGTTAGCTCTGAGCTGTTGAGCTGGCTAATGCAAAGAAAGCCTGGATATGTTAAACTTCCTCTGTGGTTCTGATCTCTGAGCTCCTCGAACACTTTCCTGATCAGTTTATTGTCTTTGTCTGGTTTCAGGTCTTATTGAATGGGGGAGGGGGGTTGTGGTCTTTAAGCTGTAATACATTTCAAACAGGTGAATTATGAAATGATCCCTGTAAACTTGTTTCTGCTGTAAAGTTGGACATTTTAACATGAGAGTCTGTGGGGACAGACTCACTGCTGGCGGCTCTGCTGTACTGTGGGGGAACTGCAGGTTTATTTTTCAGGCTGGGGGTTGATGGTCACAAAGAAGGCTGGGTGGCCTCCAATGACTAAAGCTAGGTGGATTTGCTATAAGGTGATTTATTTAAATAATATAAAGTCCAGGTGTGGATGGTCGTCTATCTCTCTGTGTTAGCCCTCTGACAGGCTGGTGACCTGTACAGGTGTACCTTGCATCTCACCCTATGACAGCTGGGATAGCCCCCCCCCCCCCCCCCCGTGACCCTGAACAGGATAAGTGGAAGAGAATGAATAGATGGATGGATATGAATAATAATAAAGTTTACTTTCACAGTGGGATGTCCATTAAGCTGATTTTGGACTTTTCCCTTCACTGCAAGCTGTTTTCCAGCTGTCCTCCGCTCTGTAAGTTGAAGAGGTGCGATGTCTTACATAAGGGAGGGTGATTGTTATATAACAACTGAAACCACTGCTGCAGCCACGGTAACAGTCACTTCAATACCAGTCTTTAATCTGAGGCCCCAACCTTCACCCTTCCCCCAATTTGACCCTAAATATAAACCTTATCCTAATCAGGGATGGAAATTGCCTCCTCCCAAGGGGCACGCTGGTCAGGTCTACAGTCCTGAGGAGGGGACAAAAGGACCCTATCAGCTGAAATGAAAACACACACACCCCGATCATGCACACTCTGCACTCTCTAATGCTCTTACACTGTGGGACCTGCAGAACCACAGCTGTGAGACCGCTCCTTTTACTGGACCACAGTCACAGTATCCCCACAGGACTCCTTTAAAAATGGTCCAGATTCTTTCAGCTCCAATAAAGTGAAATAGAACGGATAAAAAAAATGTTGTTACTCCCTAATAATCCTGCAGGGTGCCAATAGGGAGTCTACGTTTCATTTGATTTACTTACAGTGCTGAAGTGCTCAGTTTTCCTGCAGTATCTGATGTCTTTAACAGAAAGTGGAAAAAAGTACAAATCCACTGTTTGATGCACCAGTGTGACAAATTCAGATTAAAATAAAAATGTGCTTTTTTATGGGTTGTGCTGCATGTCTTTAATTCTTTTCTGTATGCTGACAGCCTCCTGCAGCCTGCTGTATGCAGAACTGAAAAACATCATCACTTCTATAGTTAACTAAATATTTGCTATTAGCCGACAATGATGAGGGAATTTTATTAATCGTTCTTTTAGTAAAATAACTCACTACACATAAAACTGTATTACTGCAAAAGTGTTCCTAAAGTAAAAGAAATTAATCTGCAGAAAAATGTTCCCATCAGTGTAAAATGGATCAGTGTTACTCCTGCAGATGTTTAAGATTAAATACTTAAATTGCTTATTCTACAGTAATGCATCATATTCCATAAATCATGTTTGCAGTGGCTGTCATGTGAGGACCACCTATAAGAAACTATATCAATATCTACAGAGGGATTAAAGTATGAATAAAAATTGAATCTGGTGTTTTAGCAAAGCAGCTGTTTAAACTTTGTATGTTCAGTCAACAAGTGATTTCTCAGAGATGTTTGAGGGTTCGATGGGACAAAGGAGCAGATCTGTAATAACCACATGTAGGCTGTGAAGTGCCATTTCTCAGCTTTCCAACAGGATAAACTGCTGCGTAATTACAATAATGCAAAGTGTGCTTGCACAAACATGCTGGGGACATAATGTGACGATGTGTTAAAGGGAAAAAATGAAAATGATGGAAACTTTAGATTCCAATAACTCACAGTCAATCCTGCTTCCAGAGACCTTAACAAACTGCAGCCACAAGATGGCAGTAATTTACAGGATGCATGCAAATTGGAAATGGGAAAAGGAAGAGAGGTCACTTTCACTTTGGTGTCTTTTAATTGATGTCCTGTGTATCCTGAGTGAGATTGCATTTATTTAGCCCCGCCCCCAGAGGGGGAATGTGGTATTGTTTTGGTATGTTTGCCTGTTTGTTTGCTCACAAAATTACAATAAATCTACTAGTCTGATTCATACCAAATTTGCACCAAAAAAAAAATAAAAAGAACACAAACAGGAAGTGATGAGACAGTCAGTTGTTGTTGTCAAGAGGTTTTATTTCAGTGTCTGTGGTGTGACAGCAGAGGGAGCAAAAGTCCGGGGGGGCAGGACGACCTTCCCATCAAACAACAGTCTGATCAATAACAGCCCGATCAATAACAGGCTGATCATTAACAGCCTGATCAATAACAGCCTGATCATTAACAGCCTGATCAATAACTTCCCAATCAGCCAATTTCTGTTAGCATGAACACTTGAAGCCTTTCTATGTGAGTCTTTGCTTTTACCAGAGATTTAACTTTAAGAACAAAACTGAGCTGGAAACATTTTTATGAGCTCAGAGACCCAGATTTATGTTTCCTGTGATAAACATGATCTCAGATAAAGTGCATCTATCAGGGCCACGGCACAAACTCACCTGATTTCATGCTGTTTGAGTTTAAGGAAAAATAAAATATAAATTAAAAAATCGTTCAGGTAAAAAGTTTTAATTTCACCAGAATTTAACTTTAATATGAGTGTTTCAATGAGAGGTTCAATTTTAGCAGAAATGCCATAAATTTATGAAATAAATCAGTGTCAACAATTAAAATGTAATATTATGAGAACTGAACTTTGACTTTAATGATTGCGTTTAATTATATGATCTACAGTTAAAAAAAGTTTAAAAAGTTGTGATGTTAAATACAATGATAATTTTAATATAGAACACAACAAAGACAATTGGCCTTTTAAAAACGATGATCGTCTTTGAAGATTTATATTTAAATTATTTCAGGAACAGAATTACAGATTTATCTGCAACTTTTATTTTATGACGTTTAAAATCAGAACTTTGAGAAATATTTTTCTTGTTATATTTGCATAATTATTAGTCACAATATAAACATTAAAGACATTGAGACATTAAAGAAATTGTTTTCAGTTTTTAAAGAAATGGCTCAAATTTCCATTTTCAAAAAAAAAAAACTCATTCCTAATTTTTTTTTAATTTTCAAATAATTTCAACAGATTTTTTTTTTATTATTGAATCATTTCAAATGATTTTCAAAAGATTTTCTGGGTAATATGTTAGCAGTCGTGCAGGCCCCGCCCCCATCAGACCTCTGCTCCAATCACATCACATCAGGACTTGTTATCGATGTAAACAACCACTTATGTACAAAAAAAAGAAACCGAAGAACCCGAAGCTTTAGATAGAAAACAACAGAACCATCAAACTGAGGAGATTCAACTGTACAATTCATAAAGTCATAATAATTTCTTTCTGTCATCACTTTACACTTTATCTCACTTTTACAAATAAAAAACACCAAATCAAAGTTTCTCCTTGAGTTAGCGCCGCTCTCTCTGCTCATACATAAAATATAGTCTCCGTTAGTATTTGCCTATTTACAGGGTTGCAGTATGTACACATATTTTTTTCAGTGTTTTTCATTCAGGCGACAGCATGGATGGCCTCGACCCAAGAGGCCGCCCGCTTCTCAGAATCATGGATCCCAGCGAAGTAGAGGCATGAGCCGTGATTGGTCCACCACATGGGAAGCTTTGCTCCAGTGAGGTCAGAAATAAGCAAGTTAAGGTTAGCTTAATTCGGGTTACAGCCAGGTGGGGACCCAGGACCGCTGCTTCTGCCCAGTATGATGGTGGGATCCATGATAAAGCACCCGACACCCAGGAAGTGGTCCTGAGAGAGCCACCGGCAGACTAGTGATGATCTAATAGTAATCTTCGCTGGGTTTCACACTGTGTACCCGCCAAAACCGCCACTAACACCTCCGCCTCGACAAGACCTTTGACCTCGAATAGAGAGACCTGAACACCGCTCAGGCTGAGAGAGGAGATCTGTTCATGGGCCGGACTCCGGAGCTCCTGTTTCGGGAACACTGGGGGAGTTTCTGGAGGTTTTAAATCAAACCACCTTTGTCAGAGTTCAAATGTTGGGAGCCGAGTCTGAAACTGGTGACCTTTGAGCTTAAAACTAACTTTCTTGGAGGTTAAGACTCAGTCTTAAATGATCAGTGTTTAAAACCTGTTTTCTGAAACAAACCTGTGAACTTTAGAGTTTAGGATTGAACTTAAATTTAAGTTCTGAGTAACATGAGTGAGAATGCCTGAATAGAAAGTTCAGGCTCTGACCTGCTGATTGCCCAGAGGCCTGCAAGCCGCTCTGCAGCCCACCTCCACCTCAGCTCCTGCTCTCCGTGCCGACTACGGTTCAGGAAATGCTGATATATCAAACTTGCTTTCTTGGGTTTATTGAACGAGAACTGAACTGGACTTCTAGAGTTTGAAGCTAAACTTGCAGATAATTTGCTGTTTGTTTGCTGATAATTTGAGTTTATCCTAAAATTATTTATTTGAAATTTGCCATCAGGATTTTTGGGGCTTGAGTTCACAGTTTCAGGAGCTCCTGTTGGCTGCTTGGGTTTTTGACTCATTTTTAGGGAAGTAAAAGCGCCTTCCTGGAAATTCAAACTAGCTTTCAAAATTCTTGGGAGCTCCAACTTTTGACTCCATATTGGGTGAAAGGTCTTGCTGAGGTGAAGAAGTTTTGAAGCTCTTGCCCTGTCCAGAATCAAGTAACCTTAGTTTAGGTATCATGTTAAAGTCCTGTGTGGTAAATCGAGGACTAAAGGGATCTGAAACCCTCATGTCTTGACTTTAAGAAAATATGTGTAATTATTGTAGGGTCTTTACCTACAACACAAAGCGTCTTGAGGCAACTGTTTGTTGTGATTTGGTGCTATATAAAAAAATGTAATTGAATTGAATGAGTGAAAATGAGTGAATTACTCAGTGAATAAACTCCATGCACGTTTCATCAAGTCCACAAATTACCAAAATAAAAGCCTCGTTTAAGTGAACAGGACTGAAACATGAACCCAGCAGAGGTACGAGGAGCTCTGGGCTGTGCCGAAACGTCCGCTGTGCGAGGACTTGTTTCTGGACGGGACCGGCCTCGCTGAGCTTTTACAAACAGGATGTTATGGTACAGATGGAGAATGATGAAGTCTCACCAGCCACCAGAGCTGAGCACAGAGCACGTTTTACACATTTTCCGACTCAAACACCTGAGCCGCTCGACGCACTGAAGAGCCTCAGTCTGACGACGTCACGCCAATCATAGGGATTCAAAGAAAAAACATCACGAAGGCGAGTCGCCCAGGGTCAGCTGATGCAGCAGGAAGACTTCCAGCAAACGAACCACAACCTACGCCTCAGTCATTTCAACATTATCAGATTACTGAGTCGGCCTCAGATTCAGCTGCAGCTTCATTTACAGATGTCGTGTTTAAAGAACTCAGAGTGAAGCTCTTCAGTGAACTAAAAAAAGAAAAACCATCTTAAAGCCTTTTGCAGTTTTATCTTCCTGCATGTCAGACCGCTGCACTGAAATCTCACTAACCAGGAAATTACCACACATGTTCATGTGACGCGGCAGCCATGATTTTAAGTCTACGGAGGCCCACAGAGGACATTAAATCTGTGGACACATTTTGCCAAAGTGCATCACTTCAGTTTCTTAATCCTTTTCTGTAGTTCCTTAAAAGGTGCACTTGGTTTATGAACCTGCAGGCATGACTTTTTCATTTGTTCCCTCGATTTAAAAAAGCTGTTATTATATTATTTATTTAATATTCCTGAAGCATTTAAATACACAGTTTATTTTGTGCCGATTATCCAGGCCACTAGGGGGCAGCAGTTTAAGCAGAGACTTGCAGAACACCCTCTGCTGGCCGCTCCTCTGGGTGGAGACTGAGGCATTCCCAAACCAGCTGAGGCTCTCCAGCATGGCACAGGTGAAACACGTCACCTGTGAGCTCCTTTCACATGGCGGAGCTCCTCAGGCCCTCTCTGAGGCCGAGCCCACGGCTCGCTCACAGGTGAGGGCAGGAACGCAGGAGGGTAAATCTTTGAGTCTGGGAGTTAATTCAGGGTGGTTTATTAATCTGTGCACAGATCTTTGCATCACTGAGCTGCTGCTCTGAGCTCTTTGAAGAACAAAAGGTCTTCAGATGGACTCTCCTCATTTTTTTGCAGCTGAGCGGCTCTTTAAGTAAAAAAAAAATCACTGCACTCAGGCCTGGTGGTGATCACAGCATAAAAACAACAGCTCTGTAGATTTCTATTATTATTATCATTATTATTATTATTATTATTAGAGTAAATATGACTGAAGTGTGATCAGCTGTACAAACACAGAACCAATCAATCGCAACACAACTGGACTCAACTGAACTGAACTCTACTGAACTGAACTCTACTGAACTGAACTCTACTGAAACCAAGAAAAGAGTAAAGAAAACCTCCGTGTGTCTCTGAGCCCTGAGGTTTGGCAAAAGTGCTTCGTCGATGCGACACGTCGACCAGCCAGCTTCGCTTCCGTCGCTCTTCTTATTGCCTCGGACCCCGACCGCCCCGACGCGCTGAGCCCACCAATGGGAGGGCGGCTCTGTGGGGGCGACCGAGTCCTTCCTTAAAGCTGATTGGTCGGTCAGGTGTGACAGCAGTTAGAGTGAAAGAAGTGCTTCCCGTCCACTTCTTTGTGTGTCTGTGCTCACCTGTCCGGTACGATGACATCAGCACGAGCAGGTCATGTGATCATCAGTCCCATCAGCTCATGATCGGCCGCGTTCTTAAAGGACCAGACCCGTGTTTTCATTCACTCTGACCTTTCCAAAAGGAGCCGTTTTCATCCCAAAGGTCTCAGCTCCTTCCTGAGCCAGCTGGACTTTCAGAACCTCAGAGGGAGAACCTACCATGAATGTGTATTGACTTTTATGTCTTTGGACTCTGACCAGGTCTCCTGTGCACTGGTTTTTCACCGTGGCCTGAAATGAGTTTGACACTACTGCTAAAAACCCTGTGATAATTTCCATCCATCCATCCACCTCTGTTATAAGGGGCTGGGTCACAGGGGCAGCAGCCTAAGCTGAGAAGCTTAGACCTCCCTCTCCCCAGCCACCTCCTCCAACTCATCTGGGGGGCACCGAGACATTCCCAGGCCAGCCAAGAGATATAATCTCTTCAGCGTGTCCTGGGTCTGCCCCGGGGCCTCCTCTCAGTAGGAAGTGCCCAGGAGGCATCCTAGTCAGATGCCCCAACCACCTGAACTGGCTCCTTTCGATGAGGAGGAGCAGCAGCCGTACTCTGAGCCCCTCACGGACTCACTGATCATTTCCATGAACAGAAACTGAACTGAAGCTGTAAAAAAACCCAAAAAAACAAAACCAAACCACGTCCTGACGTTTAAACAGGCCGACAAGTTAAAGGTTTAAAAACACGGGCGTGGTCCTTTAAAAGCGGGTGTCACATGAATGCTCTGACCCTCCTGAGGGGTCATTGAACACTGAGAGACGCTGGATGTTCATCAAAGTCCTGAAACAGGAAGCAGAAAGACTGAAGAGGCCTCACATGTCGTTTGGTAGAAAACCAGCATCTACATCTGCATGTACGCATCATGATGACCTCACACAGTATCCGTGAGTCCTTCACAGATATCGTCAGTGTACAGGAAACTTCCTGGAATGCTCCAGCTCGCGGGAAACAGCCGCTGATACAAACCACAGACCTGAGGTCAGCCGGGGCTGATGGTTCTGTGACGCATCAGCGTTACTTTGATGGAAAAATATATGAAATCCATGTGATCCAAACTTGTATCCAAGAGTTTTAAAGTTGGAAATTTTACCAGTTCCACCTGCAGGAAAACTGCTCTGGTCCAAGCCAGCAGCTGCTCCTGACCTCAGTGCTGCCTCAGCATCACTACTGAGCAGCGCCACCACCTGGCTCTGTACGATGGAGCGAGAATGAAACGGCTGCTGCTCGCCACTGAAAGCGAAGAGTTCGTCCTGTTACAGGAGCGTCTGTCTCCTCATCATCATCAGCCCGTTTCTGCTCGTTTTTAGACGTCGAGCCCTCGGGGCTCCGAGACCTGGAGCAACTCGTTCTGGAGTCATTTCTGACAGAATTACTACGAACAGCTTCTCGTTTAGACCGCAGGGCGAGGCTCTGCTGTCTGATTGGTCGAGGAGGGAGAACAAAGTGCAGAAGGCCGGTCAGCTTCATTGCAGCAGCCAAACGTCCTCAAAGCTCTGGGTTTTGTCCTGATTCGATGCTCTGCAGCAGGACTTTTATTATTTATTGTCACTGTTGCTTATTTTACAGTTTATTATCATTTTATTTTCCTTTTGCAGAAATATTTGCTGCTCATTTTTCTTGCAGAGCACTCTGAGCTTTGTGCCTCAGCTTGTGATGTGTGTTTGGGGTTGAAGGTCAATGATGAGTTCGTCCTCAGAGCCTGAAGTTTCACGTGGTCTTGAATGAGGACACTTCGGGCTGATACGGGTCAGCCGCAGGGTTTTGTCTTCAGCAGGTTCTGGATCGTCGTCTGGGCTCATAAACACTCTTTTTTTTAATGAGATCTGCTTTTTATTTCTTTTTAAATTTGTCAAATTTAATTTTCTACAAAACCTTCAAATCCCGAGAGCTTCCTGAACGTTCCCGAGAAAGGCTCACAGGACAAAATTCCCAGTTTTTGGAGATGAAATGGCCACTGAATGCAGACTGAAGACTGCCGGTCCCCGGATGGTTTGGGGCATCCTGAGCCGACAGAACTCCTCTGTGGGTTTAAACGTGACGGGTTTTCAGTCCAGATCGATGAAGGCCGCAACCGAAATGTCGTGTTCCTCATGTGGTTTCAGGCAGATGAGGAGGAGGAGGAGGAGGAGGAGGAGGAGGGTCTCTCTACCTACTATCCATCTTCTCCTTTTGATTCACAGACGCCAGCTCTTCCTCCTCGTCCTCCTCCACCTTCGTCTCTCTATGTGTCTTTGGGCTCCAGCTTGCAGGACATGTCGAACAGCAGGTTCTGGTTGTCGATCACCTGCAGCTGCCGGACGTAGGCTTTGGTCTGCAGGTGGGAGGGAGACGTCTCTGCATCTATGGCTACGAGAAAAAAAGAGAAATAGCTGTTAGTAACGCAGTGCCACAGTGTGATAAAACCGCCACCAGATGGAGACAAATCCCACAGAGTGTGTGTGTGTGTGTGTGTGTGTGTGTGTGTGTGTGTGTGTGTGTGTGTGTTACCTAGCTGGCTGCTCCTGTATCTTCTGATGGTCCTCACCATCTCGGCCACTTTGTGCTGCAGGACAGACAGAGGAGCAGTTGGTTAGGAGGCTCCATGTTTCTGATTGGCTGCTTGATCAAAGTAAACCTGCGGTGTGACTCCGCCCCTTTAGAGACTCATAGAGACTGCTGAACTTCATCTGATCTGATGAAGGTGAAATCAGTCACAGACACCAAAGCAGTTTCTGCTGGAAGGTTTTAACATGGGAGTCTGTGGGGACTGACTCACTGTGGCGCCTCTGCTGGACGCCAGAGGAACTGCAGCTCAGTGGGAGGCTGACGCTAGCAATAAACAGGAAGTAACACTGTTGGACTGAGTGAAGAAGAACAGTAGGTGGGAAACCAGCTGTGAGTTTTACTGCCTCCTCTTTCCGAGTCATTTATTCTCATTTTGGTGCCAAGAAACAAAGAATTATTAATTATAATAACTTTAAAGTCTCTGAACACTTCAGTTACTTACAGATACTCAAGCCTGAAATCAGACGATGGAAATCTTTTGGGGATTCGTATCAGTTTAAATGTCTGAGGCTCAGAGCGATCTCACTCACCATCTTCTCAAAGTTGACGAGTTCGCCGTGAAAGGTCTTGCAGCTCTCGTGAAGGAACGTCAGGTCTGACAGAAAAAGACGAGGAAACCGTTTATTTATTTTCACACTGTGATTCAAACTGAAGATTCAAATAAACGAGTTTATGAAACACTTCAGAAATACTGAGAAAGGGATTTTTAAACAACACAAGAACAAGTAAAATTATTTACAGAAATAATCACAATGATAAAGAAAAAGGATAAAAACACCACACAAAAATATCAAAACACACAAAAAAGTGACCAAAAAACAAAGAAAAAAATGACCCCAGCACCAAAAACAGAAAGCTGTGCATTTCCAGAATAAATCAAATAAATCTCAGTAAAGAAAATACTGATGTGGAGCAGTCATCATCATGTGAACACTGTGGTGACGTGGTTTTTATTGCACATGAATGTCTCAGAGAGGAGCAGAGCGGCTAACAGCCTACAGACTGCTCACAGTGGGTTTAATATGTAGTCATCATCAGTCACTCTGTGTCTCCCCCTCAGGACCTTTGTTTCTCTTCCCTTTAGTGTTCCTGGTGCTCTGGTTAGCCTCTGTGGTCCTCGGCTGGGTCACAGTCACTGTGGGCTCCACTCGGTCCCAGCAGTGCTGCTCTGCTCTCACCACAGGGGGGCGCTGAAGGACGCTCTAAAAATATCAGCTTTAATCTCAGTTTCAGTTTCCTGTTTTTAACTCGTCACTTCATCCATCCTGCTCTACGGCTGTTGCCGTGGAGACAGAAATAAAGGCAACACACACACACACACACACACACACACACACACACACACACACACACACACACACACACACACACACAGAGTTCTTCTTCTGCTTTAACTGGTTCACTTTAAAAAGACTTTCTGTCCACGCCGTACACTTCACACCGTCTGTGTGTGTGTGTGTGTGTGTGTGTGTGTGTGTGTGGACAGTCTGAAGGCAGTTTTAGGATTTAAAGGCAGAAGTTAAACAAGATGAAGATGAAAGAAACAAAACTGGAGCGAAGACGAACTCAGAGCCAACGATGAAGTCTTTGAAGTGGCTGAACCTGTGTGTGTGTGTGTGTGTGTGTGTGTGTGTGTGTGTGGCAGGTTATCAGTAGCATGGCGCTTATTAGCCAAAGGTGATAATTAGCGAGGTGTAGCTTCCTCGAGGCGTGCGGCGTCTCAAAGGAACAATCAGAGAGATTCTAACAGATCCGTGGATGAACTCATGAACCTGCTTCTGTTTACCTCTGACACTTCCTGTTCAGCTCCTTCTCCTCATTTCAGGAGACCCTGAAGAGGGAAATGACTGCAGCTGCAGAGGGAAAACAAAACTGAACCTTCCTTGAATTTGAGAAAAAAAAATAATCAGGTAAAATGGAGTCTGGAGGCTTTCAATAATTTAATTAAAACTGGCTTTTATAGCTCAGAGTCCAAACAGATTCATTTATTTAGAAACCCCCATGGAGCCTTCCTCCATTGACCAGCTGCAAGAGCTCCAACCACCATCTGTGGGACATGCACCAGACTGATGCTGCAAACATCTATGTGGTCCTGATCCACCCAACACAGGCTCATGGTGCACCACCAAGAGCCTCAAAGGCTACCAGAAACATCTTCTATCCCATCTTTGGTTGGAGTATTTCAGGTACCTGCTGGTCCTGTTCCATGTGCCGAGTGGGCAGGCTTTCCCGGCACAGCGGCTCGTGGTACCCCAGGAAGCAGTCAGCAAGTTTACGTGGTCCTAGAGCACCAAACTGGGACCTGGTGATCACGGCACACCGAGCTCACAGGATCCTGCTACCCAGGACGAATCAGGACAAATTCCTGTATCAGGATCCGAGTTATTCCTTATTCCAGGTTGTTCCAGTGGGAAGGATAAACTCTCTTTTAACAGGAAGAAACCTGAACCAGGCTCAGGGAGGGGGCAGCCATCTGGTTTTGGGGGGGGAATAGACGTGCTAATGTTAGCATGTAGCTCACCTTTGAGCAGCAGAGGTGTGAAGGGGATCAGTGGAGGTCTCAGGCTGGTGATCAGGTCCCTGTAGGACTTGTGGTTCCTGGAGGGGTCCTACAAGAAACAACAGGATGGTGAGACCTTCACGTTCTAACTGTGGTCGGTCCTGATGCAGATTAAAGAAGCAGACTCACAGCGATGCTCTCAAACTGCTGAAACTGCTTCCTGAACTTCCCCGGCAGACCCTGAACACACAGCAGAGTTTATCACTTCAAGCAGACAGTCATGAATTTATTCATATAACAATAATAGCAGGTTGCTGTGGTTGCCTGTAGTTTGCATGGAAGATGTCAACTTGTGTGCAAACACTCGCTAAAGATTTTCCAGGTGGTGGTAAAACTGTAAAAAGTGCAAACTGGAAATGGAGACTGTTTGCCTTCAAAATAAAAGCTGCACCTTTGCAAAGGTGTTGGCTGTAGTGGTACGGTACTTTTTCAAGTTTTATCACCACTTGGCAACTAGTTGCAGACAAATCAGTGTGTTCTACCAAACCGCAGCAACCTGCAGCAAACTGCATGGAGCTTTTTGTTGTGGGTTTACTCGACACTTTCAGGTCTGAATGAAACACGATCCTCATCGTGGAAGTTAAAGGAGGATCATCCAGTGTATGCTGATTGGCTGACAGTCTGTCAATCACAAATCAGCACCCGTCACTGTTTCTTTTCACCAAGCTGTGCGATCGTGGTGGAGGAGGGGCGAGACAAGCACTTCACTGACCAATCATCACGTCATACGTGGAGCATTCACGTTTCATAAAGGTGCTCAGAGTGAGGTAAAGGTCCCGGACACACACACATTTACACTGGAAAAAACCCCTAACCCTGTAAAAGCTTCCCTGCAGCGCCACCCTCAGGACAAACTTCACACCTTTAACACCACCTCTCACAGAGAACATCTGAATCAAACATGCAGAGTGTGGCGTCATACCTCCCAGGTGAGCCTCAGCCTGCTGACGGCGGGGTTATCCAGACCCAGAACCACAGCGAGGAAGGACAGCAGGTCCTGCTGCTGCTTACAGCTGAAACACAGAGGAGGAGCTTCAGTCTGTAACAGCGTGCACACAGGATCTGCTTCAGCCTTAATTAACGAGCCTCGTGATCTCAGGGGAGCCACGGCTCTTCTTCTGAATCTCCTCATTAATTCTCAGTTTTATCATTTAACAGAGTTGTGTACCTCTTTTACCCCCCCTGGCGGTGCCCCCTGCTGTGCAGCATGTTCACCCATGTTAACCCAAACTAAAGTAAGCTCAGAGTGATCACAGTGACGCTCCAAATATGAGACATGAGACGTTTATGACTGCTGCTATGAAGTTTTATTGAATAGTAAACCTTGTGTTGTGTGCGAGCTGCTGTAAGGCAGATGTGAGCGATGTGTAACTGCAGACTCACAGCGCTGCGATCTTGATGAACTTGCGGAGCAGCTGGATCCTCTTCGGCAGCGACTGACACTGCAGGATCTCAGTGGCGACCCAGTGCTGCACCTCGCTGCAGCGCTGCAGTACCAGCTCCAGGTTCAGGGGGCGCCAGCGAGACTGCTCTCCGTGAAACACATAACACACAAACTCCACCTGCAGGAGACACCAACGAAGAAGACGACAAAGCGCTGTAGACTCAGGACTGGTTTGTGAGCTGAAGCTAAACTGAGCTGAACCTCTGTGGTCGCACCGACCTCGTGCACGCAGCTGAAGAGCTCCCAGTCAAACACCACCAGCTGATTGGCCACCTCCTCCGCCGACATGTCGTGGAGTTTACTGTCGCCCGGCGTCCAGTGGATCTCCTCAGGAAGAGGAAGCTGAAGACAGGAAATGATCTCATTAGAACCAGAGCCGATCCACTTCCTGTTAATCTCACTGTATAGAAATCCTACTGGTGAGTGTGCAGCAGGGGGCGCTGTGAGCGAGTCCCTGTGATCAGGGTGAGTGGAGCTAAAGGGATAAATAAAAGCGCCTGCTGTCCTTCAGGTACACCAGCATCCTGCTACTGCGTGCTGATTGGTCGCTTAAAGAGCCCAGCAGAAGCCCCCATGTGTGCAGAAGGTGCAGCAGGTCGAGGTGGATGAAGGTCAGGGTTACCTGAGGAGCTCTTAGATGTTTGTGTTGTGTCTCTATCACCTGTCTCTACAAACAACCAGTAAACCAGTCGGTTCCTCACCAGTGAGTCCAGTTCGGAGGGTTCACAGGCGAACAGGTGAGTGTTGACTCCCAGCGTGGTGAAGACGGCCTCGTCGCTGGGACGAAACACCGCTTTCTCTGAACACACAACACACCCGGCAATCAGACAGGAACACAAACACGCATTAACGTGGAGTGTGATGGTGTGCGTTTGTTGGTGTGTGTGTGATGGTGTGTGTGAGTCTGCAGACCTCCTGCTGAGGTCACAGCCACCAGTATGAGGTTTCCTGGCAGCACTGGTTGGTCTTCGCTGTACTGGAGCTTCTCTTTGACCAGAGCCAGAATCTCTCCGACCCGGCAAGACAGACGGCTCCTGATGGTGACGTAGGAATGATCTGGAGTGTAGACCCTGCAGAAGACTGGACGCGCACACACACACGCACACACACACACACACACACACACACACACACACACACACACACACACACACACACGTCAGGAGGTGAACATTTGTGGAGCTGCACCTCCACAGTCCCGGCTCACACAGATGGACGCAGTGACATCATCGGCTGGTTTCTGAAGCCTCCATTGTAGTTTAAAACAAACCCGGATTTGAGGAGGGGGGGCTGACTGTGAAACCGCCTGCTCATTGGCTGATGACTTATGATTGACAAGTCGTTAGCCTGTGAGCAGAACACGGCTAACTGTGTTTTGAAACATGATTTTCAAAACAGACTAAGTTTTTATTTGATATGATCCAAAACGAGTCGCTGAGCCCATAAACTCAGCAGGTCAGAGGTCAGAAAGATGAACTCTAATAGACCAGAGGTTTCTATGCAGCTGTCGCCATCTGGTGGCCTTCAGAGAGAACGCAGGTATAAAACACTTGTTTGCATGTTTCATCCGGACTGAGAGGTTTATGGCACTGAACTCAGACTCTACTTAAACACACACACACACACACACACACACACACACACACACTGCAGCTCTCACACTCCTGATCTCCTGAAGCTGTGTGCTCTGGGTGTGTCACTTTGTGATTTGTTTATGCCTGCCGCAGACTGCAGGTGTGTTTGCATGCAAACTGTGCGTGTGTGTGCGTGCATGTGTCGTACTCTCGTCGGAGCCTCTGAAGGCCTCTCTGGGCTGCAGGCAGGCGTCGATGCGTCTGAAGTGTCTGAACAGAGGACGGACCTGCTTCTTCCTGCTCTCCTTCTCCTCATCAGAGCTGCACAAAACAGTCACAATAAACATCTGCTACAAATCTGATTAATATCTAGTAAACAACAAGTTACAGCTGTTCCCAAAACACTCTGCTACATCATAAAGTGTAGGATAAATAAATGACCATAAAATGAATAATGAGCACGATAAATGTATAATAACTCCAGCAGGCATCATGACGAACTGCATTAGCCAAACAATACAGAACTACATGTTTATCATATTTATTAGAAACACCTGAAACATATGAAATCAAATTATCAATATGCAAAAATTAATACCTGACAGATGTGTTATGATGTGTGCATTTTATTGTGTGCAGGAACAAAATCAGTATGAGCGCTGCACACTGATTGGTTAGAGCTCAGTCACATGGGCCTCAAGACCAGTCAGCGACCCCCAGAAACCCCCAGAAAAAAGGTGCAATCTCAGACCGGTTGGTGAGCGATTGCTGGAGGTTGCTTGCTGTTGCTCAGTGATACTGGTTGCAAAGATGGTGGTGCGCTGTAAACCCTGTGATTGCTCTGGTTGCTGGCAGGTTGCTGCAGTCACCTGCACGGATGGAAGAGGCCTGAAGGTCTGCGCCTGCTAACCGCCAGGAGATAACGAAACGACACACCAGAAACAGAGAAACGTCTTCGGTGCAAACTGTGGGTGACCGCAGCAACCTGCCAGCAACCTGCCAGCAACCACAGCAATCACAGGGTTTACAGTGCAGCACTGTCTTTGCAACTGAGCAAACTCAGCAACCACTGCTCTTAGCAGCCGGTTGGTCTCTGAGGTCTGTGTCATGTGACTGAGGACCAGCAATCGATTTCACAGGAATCACTCACAGCCAATCAGGGAATGCTCATGTTTCCCTGGCAACCAGTGTTTGCCAGGTGGCTGTCAAAAGGTCTGAAGCTGTGTGACTGACGCTTTAATTGTGTGTGTGTGTGTGTGTGTGTGTGTGTGTGTGTGTGTGTGTGTGCGCGTGTGTGTGTATGTGTGTCTTACGGGCAGTGTAAGATCTCGGTCCATCGCTGCAGTTTGAGGACGTCCTCCACCAGCTCAGGATACTGGCTCAGCTCCTGAACCGCACACATGTACAGCTCCTACACACACACACACACACACACACACACACACACACACACACGCACACACACACACGCACGCACACACACACACACACACACACACACAGGTTCAGCTCATTTATACGAGCCGTGCTGCTCCACGAACCAACAGCGCTGGTTTACTGAGACAGACTGAGGTCAGCGAAGGGGTCATTTCACACCATCACATGAACATTATGATGACACACAAACTAAAGCAGTAACAACAGCTCTCAGAGCCAGCAGTCTGTGACCTCCTGCATGTCAGGACCCTGTGCAGTCTGTGACCTCCTGCATGTCAGGACCCTGTGCAGTCTGTGACCTCCTGCATGTCACGACCCCGTGCAGTCTGTGACCTCCTGCATGTCACGACCCCGTGCAGTCTGTGACCTCCTGCATGTCACGACCCCGTGCCGTCTGTGACCCTCACACTGTGGATCTTTCAGTGTCTGATGGTTGCTCCAAATTTGGAGCTTTGACTGTTTTTTCCAGTTTTACACCCACTGAGTCACAGTGTGAGGACAGAATCAGGTTCCACTGAAAACTCACTGTGTTGTGTTGTGTTGTGTTGTGTTGTGTTGTGTTGTGTAACCTTGGGGAAGCTGTTGCTGCGCTCTCCCTCCTCCTGCAGCAGCTCTCTGTAGGTGTCCAGGTATCGAAACGCCACAGTCAGCACCGCCTGCTTCCTCTCTGCTTCATCCATCGCTCCATCCCTCTCCCCTCCTCCTCCTCCTCCGCCTCCTCCATCTCTCCTCTCCCCCTCCGCCCCTCCTCCATCTCCCTCCAGACTGAATCTGGTTAAGGTTAAGTTAAGGAGGAAACATGTCTGATGTTTGCCTGACGCTTCGCTCTGAAACCAGGACGCCTGCACAAAATCTGCTGTTGTTGTTGTCATCATCACAAACAAACAAACAAACACGCGTGCGCACGCGCGCGTGCACACACACACACACACACACACACACACACACACACACACACACACACACACACACACACACACACACACACAGAGCTGCCTCGGTTTAAAGCAAAGCAGCCAGCATGAGCACATAATCAGCAGTTTCAGCTTCATGGAGCTGCAGCTTAAAGACGCCGCCATGATGACCCACATATCACTACACACACACACACACACACACACACACGCACACAGCTGCCTCAGTGTCTGGACACACACTCTTTTTTCCTCTCCTCTGATTGGCCGATGAACCGTGTTTTTGTTTTTTATCTGTTCTGTATGAAAGCAGGTTTTCAGACCTGCAGTTCCCACAATGCTCTGGGAAAGCTGGTTAATCAGCTCATTTCTTCTTCTTCCCATTAAAAGCAGCTGGACCGAGCAGCTCCTGTTTGAATCACAGGAGCTGCTCGCTGATGAGCAGCACTCCTCGTCTCTGATTTATGGACGGTGGACCCACAGAGACCCTCAAAAAAGCTGAAATGGACCTTTAAAAAAATAAAATTAAAAAATCAGCTGAGGCCATGTGCTCGGGACCTTCTGATAATTTCAGGGAACTGAGAACATCCAGTTCCTGAACGAGTCCCTGAGTGTCTCAGGTTCTTGTTGAGATTTCTGAAAGCAGATGAAGGATGAAGAACAGGAAGCTCTCTCTCCGTCTGTCCTTCCCTCTCTGCTCCTCTTCCTCTCAGCGCTCTGAGGGTGATGGAGATCGCTGCCACTGCACGCTCAGCGCCGCAGAAGCTGAAACACCTCTGCTGAAGCCTCATTCTGCTGCTTCCTCTCATTAACCTGTAATCAGCTAACACTGCCTTTAATTTAAACTCTTTATTGGTGAATTAAACAGTTTTAATGAGCAGATTATAGAAGCTCAGCTGATCTTTGAGCTCAGTGAACTGGTTCCTGATCAGTTTCTGGTCTTGCTGAGTAAATCATGAGGTTTTTGACCCTTCAGGGTCAGACAGGAGGACGATTCAGGGCTGGCTGGTGGTGCAGGTACTCTGATACGATCGTGGACGATGGTGCCACATCGCTGCAGTCTCTTCCTGCAGCGACAGCTCCTGGGCAGAGGGGCCGGACTCAAACATTTCCTGGAATCTAGAAATTTAGAGGCGTGGCAATAAAAAGGCTAAGGTCAGAGGTCGTTAGGATCAGAAACAATATCACGGAGGTTTCATGGAAATCTGCAAACCAGGTTTTGTTTTTCCACTCGAGCAGGAACTGATTGTGACCTGGAGGGAGGGAGCGTCCTTTCCCTGGAACAGTGCCGGGCTGGAAAAGGAACAAAACCACCCAAACCTGAAGCTGTTCACACTCAAACCTGCAGAACCAGCGGCAGGTAAACCTGCGAGACCGCAGTCGGGCACGTTTCTCCCGGCCGCTCATGCATGTGACGGCGTGAAGGATACTGCTGCAGCAGGACCTGCTGGAGCCTGTCCGCCGTCAGGAAGATGGGATGTGTCAACATGAAGTCATCCAGGAGGGTTTCTGCACGGAGACACAAACACAGAGAGATTATCTGTACAGACGGTCCCTGAACACACCACTCAGACTCCGCCCAAAGAGCTCCACACACACACATCTGCAGTCAGGAAAGATTGTACGATTGTGAAGTAACAGACGATCTTAACAACACACAGAACAGCCGTCCTTCCACTGAGCCCCAAAGGCCCTCTGAGGAACCTTCATGAGGTCTTTGGAGGCCTGCAGGGAGGAGGAGGAGGAGCCTCTAATTTTAATTTTCTAATTTTACGTGTTTTTTTTTCTTTCATTTTTGGCCACAGCAGCTTTTTGTGACAGTGGAGAGAGACAGGAAATGGGGGAAAGATACAGGGGAAGACACGCAGGCAAATCGGTGCCAGGCCGGGACGCGAACCCGGGCCGCCCACACCGCAACGCGGCGTGTGTATGTGGTCGCCGGCTTCACCACTAAGCCACCCTAATTTTCCGTGTCATCAATGACACACTGATCAGTGATCAGCTGATAAAAACTGAAAAGTTGTCAGCAGGGTTAAAGGTGTGGTCGGCTTTTCTCTGCGCAGTGTTTTTCTGACTGAAGTGCAGAAATTCACATCACAGCTTTTACCTGAAAAATTTGCAAATTTTCATCAGCTTGAAACAATCATTTTGAATATTGAAGAAAAATATAATTTTATATTTTATTTAATGTGTTGAGGAAACTGCTGCTGTATTCTGACCATTCAGGTTCATATTAGTGGTTAAAATGATTATTTGTAATCCTGTTCAGACTCCGACTGTGTCTTCAGTTTTGGCCCTGAGGCTGACAGCCCTGCTGATGATCCAGTGATCGATAAAACATCTGGATCATAAAGTTTTTGTTTTCTGTTAGCAGACGCGCTCCGGGACACCTCAATGAACGATATGTAAGAGTAACTCTGCTGGTTTAAAA